>NW_007033411.1:17750-24190 GCF_000164805.1 Carlito syrichta | reverse complement strand
CCACTCACCTCAACCTCCCAAAGGCACGGGATTACAGGCTGAGCCACCGAGCCCGGCTATCTGATGCTTTTAATTCCCCTCACACTGTCTTTTTCCACCAAGCTGATAATGATAGGTCATAGTGTTGATAAGTCAACAGGAAAAGAGATATGGGTCACAGGATTTCTGGCATTGCCAATTCTGCTCAGATAATCTCAATTTTGTTTCCAAAATACAGGTATATAATTTTAAAAAGCAGGCAGAACAAGTAAGTAGACAGACAGGGTAAGAGAGAAAGGAAAAATTCTGCTGAAACTCTTAAAGACTCTGTGTAGACATTGGCTGCCCGCCGCTTCCCTTTCGTCTCCACATGTCACAGGATATCCTTAAACTGATCACTGGCAAAGGGGCTGAGAATTTCCAGTTCTGACTTATGAGACAAGTTCATGCTCTGGGGCTGGACTCACAATTCTTGGCCAAATGGTCCCTTAAGCTCAGACAAAATGACGGTTCTATAAACAAATAACAAGAGAGGAAAGCCAACCAGAAAATAGTCATATATTCTCACTCTGTAATTACTTTCATAGGAACTTTTCCAAAGGATTTATTCAGTAAAAGCAAAGTACCTATGTGATAAATAAATATTCAGAGAATCATTCATTACCTATACTAACTAGTAAGAAACTATAAACATACTTCACTAGCAACAGGTGCAAGGCTTAATAAAATACAGCCAAGTCACATAATTATATATATATATATATATATATATATATATGAAGTAAGGAAAAAACAATGTAAGATAGTGTTGTATATATAAAGTTTTATTGTTACTGCAGTTATATAAAATATGTAGACTTGTGGAAGGCAACAGAATTATTACTATTAAACAATATTTTACTGAAAATAATAATTTTAAATCATGTGGATAAGGTACTTGTACACACACATTTACTGCAGCACTATTTACGCTAGCAAAAACATGCAAACAACTGTGCTGCCCATTGAAGCTGGACTGGACAAAAAATGTGGTACATAGGCTGGGTGAGGTGGTTCACAGCTATAATCCCAGCACTTTGGGAGGTCAAGGTGAAAGGATTGCCTGAGCCCACAGGGTCGAGACCAGCCTGGGCAATTTGGTGAGACCTCATCTCTACAATTAATCAAAAAATTAGCCAGGCGTGGTGGTGCATGCCTGTAGTTCCAGTTACTTGGATGGTTGAGGTGGAAGGATCACCTGAGCACAGCAGGTCGAGGCTGCAGTGGTCATGAGTGTGCCACTGCACTCCAGCCTGGGGGACCTGGGCGACACAGTGAGACTCCAACTTAAAAAAAAAACTGTGGTACAATGGACTATTACACAGCCATAAAGAAGCCATAAAGAAGAACAAAATTATGGACTTTGTAGCAACTTGGATGAATTTAGAGTCTATCATACTCAGTGATCTATCTCAGAAACAAAGAACAGAGTACCACACGTTCCCACTCATAAGTGGACCCTGAACACTTACCATAATACTATAAGAAAGAGATTGGCAGTAGCAGGACACTTCCAGGGTGGGGAGGGGTGAGCATAACATTAATAAGGGTACTTGATCTCAAACCAAGCAAAGCGGGCCCCAAACTTTACCTGTACCATGACCACCTGTATACCTAATCCTGAACTGTATCCCACCTCTTTAAAACAAAATAAATTTTTAAAATTTCAAATGCTTTAAGAAAATCTTGTATGTAAAAAAAGTGAATGATTATTCCCTTTATTACTAAACGTGCTATTATACACCAGCTCTACTTAAAATAAATATATTTACACAAATACCTGCTGATGCTGGTGCACAGCCCTGTGAACTAAACACTACCTACCAGTGTAGTTGGCAGAATAATGCCTCCCCCGTAAAGATACTCATTTCTCAGTCCCTGGAACCTGTAAACATGTTACCACTCTCAGCAGAAAGGACTCTGCAGATGTGATTAAGGTGAAGGACCGTGAGTGGGGACATCATCCTGGATTTTCCGGGAGAGCCCAATGTCCTCGCAAGGCTCTTAAATAAATCAGGGAACCTTGCACCGCGGTGGTCAGAGGGAAGTGTGGCTACCGAAGGCTGGTCAGAGGCCTGCCCTGATGCCGGCTTTGGCTAGGGAGCAAGGGGGCCACAGGCTAAGGCCGGTCATCAACCGGCCTACTCTAGAAACTAAGGGTGGCAGACACGCCCCCCCAGGGCCTCCAGAAAGGAGTGCAGCCCTCTGGCACCTTGGTCTTATCCCGGGGAGACCCTTGTCAGGCTTCTACAGAACGGTAAGAGAAATCTGAGCTGTTCTTAAGTCACCAAGGGTGTAGCAATTTGTTACAGCAACAGTGGAAAACTAATACACCCACACCAATGAGTTTCAACAAATCTTAAGAGAGACGGGAAGGTGTGAGCTTGAAAGCAATGCATTCATCCTCACAGGTAAAACAGCCTAGGAAGCTTGTTTACATTGTGCATTTTCTCAGAAAACTTTAAAACTATATATATATCTACATATAGATACATATATTGTGAAAGTAAACATCATTCTAACTCCTGTCCAAATTATCTTGTTTTCTAAATCTGCAACATGCAGAAGTGAATGCCTATTCTTCCAGTGGCATCAGTTAGATTCCAATGCCTTGACTAAAAGACATAAAATTAATATTTTCAACTCAGTTGCCTTTATGAGAAAGGTGAATGACAATCCCTTTGCCCCTCTTTTTAGAAACCATTGAAAAAGTTTGGTGGAGCTTGCTCATCCCTTACATCTTCCAGTAGTTAAATATATTTGACCACATGCCATTCCCCAGGAAGTGTTCTAGGCCTGTACTAGAGTTACCAAAAAACTAACTTAAATTACATTTTTATTTTCTTTTATAAAATAAGTACTGTATTGGATTTCTCTAACATTTTATGATCAGGAAAATTTGCAAAATTACTTATTAAAATAGAATTTCAGTCATTTTGCCCAACCCTTCTTGATTATTTGAAAATTATTTTTTATGAGGCTAATAATTTAAAACTGTTTTTAGGAGGCTAATATAGGTTTCATATGCCTTACATTGTTTAGCATGCTGTAATTGCCCATAATTTACTATTGAGAATGCAACGATTATGAAATTATGAAACCAAGCTCTGTAAGCAATAGCTGGCACAGGAGAGAGACACTCCAGCTCTTCCCAGAAATCCTGCGATGTGCAATACGGAGATAATTGGAATTAGGAGCAGTGAGCAAGACAGTGCCATTTCCAAATGGCAGCAGGGATGGAAGTGCGACTCCAAACTCCTCATCCAATTTTGGCCATCGGTGCACACGAACATCCACCTGTTGGCTCTTCTCCATTCAAGGAGTTGGCAGTGATGATAATTTTTGTGTACATGTTTGCAAATACTTTTTAGACTGTTCAGATTTGGGAGAAAACCTTTGGTATAAATATGCAGACTTCTGGTAGAATTAATCATTCCTATGAGTCCAACTCTGCTCCTTATGCAAGCAAGAAGGGGCAAAAAAAGGCAGGAAGAAGCCGGCCTGCTAAGTGTGGAGGCTTTACTTTTGGGGCGATGTACATGTTCTCTGCGATCTTGCTCCCCTGAACAGCCTCCTGAGGCAAACGCTCTGGTCCTGGAGTACGGAGACCAGTTCCAGCTGAACAGAGCTACCTTCTGCCAGCCTCGTCCCCAGGCCTCCAGCAGGGCGCTCCCCTGCTCATCGGCAGGAATAGAGAGCTTGGTAAGCCCTCGTGATGGCCAGGGACACAGCTTTAATAGCGGCCCCCTAAATTCTCCACCTCTGCCCACTGCCAAGTGTAATTGCCTCGCTCCATCCTAAAGGAAAAAACAAATGGCTTCTCCTTTCCCCACAATCAACGTTCTTTTAAATGTGCAAACCATTAACCAGGGAGACTGGTTTTAATATGCTGCCTTTGGATTTTGCTCTCCTGCAGCACTTAAAAATCTTTAGTACTCCCCTTCTTGTTTCATATGTGCCTTGGGCTATAGGCCACATGTATCGACTGGAGATCATAAATGAGTAAACCCTGAAAAATTAATTCGTGGGGAAGCGCATGAAACTGGTTAGCTACTCTTGCATTCCTTCATGAGTGCCTGTACATTTCCAGTTTATTCCTAATGTGTTCAAGAGAAATTTCCTCATAAGACGTTTTATCTCCAATGCTTTGTTTTCCAAGACTCTGTTGTTAGCAATGGGGGAATAACCTGCTCTGCTGGAAATGTCCCTATAGTCTGACATATAATGCACTGAAACTGGTCAGGGCCCTTTAAGCCACTAATTACACAATTTGAAAGGTTTTCATGGGAAGAAGCTTCACTGTGGATTAAGAAACAAATGCAATCTTTGCAATCCTATTGCAAAGCAGTTCTCCAGTCGTCCAAGTCCAATCGGCTCCACAGCCCAGACTCTCCTGTTTCAGAAGCTGTCCCTGCCTGTTATCCAATTTGAAAACACTGCAAATAAGCAACTCATTAACAATTTTTTTTTTTGAGTCGGAGTCTCACTCTGTCGCCCAGACTGGAGTGCAGTGGCCGCTCCCGGCCACCGCAGCCTCGACCTGCTGGGCTCCGGCGATCCTTCCGCCTCAGCCTTCCGAGTAGCCGGAATTACAGGCATGCGCTACCACGCCCAGCTGATTTTTTGATTTATTGTAGAGATGAGGTCTCGCTACCCAGGCGGGTCTCGAACCCGCGGGCTCAGGCAATCCGCTCACCTCAGCCTCCCAAAGGTGCGGGATTACAGGCTGAGCCACCGAGCCCGGCCAACTCATTAACATTTTAAAAATTACTAGTAGTTGTGTCATTTCATCTTCACTACTATGTAATTTTATAAGGCTTTTTTAAAAAACCAACAATGGATTAAGAATCAGAACTGTGATTTATGTTCCTCCAGGTATATTCCCAGGAGAGGTATTGCTGGGTCATATGGAAGATCAAATTTCAGTTCCTTTAGGAATTGCCACACTGCTTTCCATAGAGGTTGAATTAGTCTGCACTCCCACCGACAGTGGAGAAGTGTTCCCTTTTCTGCGCACCCTTGCCATCATTGTCCACAAAGACACCCGTACACGCGTGTTTACAGATGCACTCTTCACAACAGCAAAAACATGGAGCCAAACCCACGGCCCATCAAAAGTGGGCTGGATAAAGAACATGTGGAACCTGTGCACGACAGAGTATTACCCGGCCATCAGGAAGCACAAAATCACGAACTTTGCAGCAAACTGGATGGAGTCGGAGACCCTCAGACTCAGTGACGGATCACAGAAACGAAGAGCCGAATACCGCATGTCCTCACTCACAAGTGGGTCCTGAACACCAGTCACAGGAGCCCAGGGGAGGGGGCGGCAGTCACTGGGCACTGCCAGGGGAGGAAGGGAGGGAGGATGGCGAGGCCTGCGAACACGCAGAGGGGACCCGGTCCTGAACCCCGGGAGGTGAGGGCCAGCCGGAGGCCCAGACTTCGCCGGCCTGCAGCCTGCTTGTGCCGCTGACCCTGGCTTGCGCCCCACGTCTCTGTACTCAAACAAAATTAAGAAGAAAGAATCGGAACTAAATTCGGCTGCTACTCTGCCAATATTTATGACTTGAGGAAAATCATTTCTCTCTGGGCTCTGTTAAGGCGCCAGACTGGACGGCCTCTGTATATACTTCCACGGTTAAGTGTTTTCTGATGAATCCTGGGGCAAAGCTGGAAACTTAATAAGGATTTAACCTGGAAAAGGAGAGAAACCTAAAGGAAAAGAGTGAAAGAAGAGACAAGATTCCTCCTCAGGAGAATCTTGGGGCTCTGGTTAGAGGGGTAAGAGAGGAGAGAGGAAAGCTACAAAGGTACACAGTCAACACCATACGAGGACAAACAGCCAGATTCATGAAGCTTTGGGCGGAGGTTTTATTTTGCTTTGCTTTCCAGAAGCGGTGGCTTGTTGAGGCAAAAACACTGGCTACGAGTTAAAGGCCTTCTGTAAACCTGACTCAAGTCGGCTTCCAGTCTGGAGACCAGCTACCTAACTTCAGATCTTAACCTCTTCTCTGAAACACGATTCACACACGCTTACTTCATCTCTTCTCCGGCTTGCAGCGCAGTTGCAAACACTGAAATTAGACAAGAATAAGGAACGCCCTCGATTTGCATAGCACACCTCTTCCTACCCCACCCCCACCCCTGCACCACTGCATGTGCTTCCAGAATGTTCTCCAAATGCTTTGACATTCAGAGAGAGAAAAACAGTGGTGCTTACGGGAATAGTGCCGGGAAATACATGTATGATGTCTATTTTCCTTAAATTTTGAGCTAACAGAAAGGCTCAAAAAAACCCATCTTAAATTTGCACTTTAAAAATGTTTGGTGCAAATTTACGATGGGTTTACCTCATCTCTACAATAAATCAAAAAATTAGCCGGGTGTGGTAGCACACGCCTGTAGTTCCAGCTACTCGG
>NW_007033411.1:0-17730 GCF_000164805.1 Carlito syrichta | reverse complement strand
GCGCCTGTAATTCCGGTTACTCGGAAGGCTGAGGCGGAAGGATCACCGGAGCCCGGCAGGTTGAGGCTGTGGTGGCCGGGAGTGGCTGCTGCACTCCAGTCTGGGCAACAGAGTGAGACTCCAACTCAAAAAAATAAAAATGTTTGGTAACAAAGAGCCATTATTCAGTCCCCAGAGAGGAGAGCCCAGGACAATGAAGAAGCCAGCAGCCACATTATTTGCGACCTAAGGATTTCCTCTCAATGAGTGTGAATTGTAAGTTCTGTGTGACTTGGCCCAGACTAGCTCACTGCATACGTTGTTATGTCTAGATGCATGTTTATCTTTCCTTTCAAACAGTCACAGAAGAGGGGTATCCAAGTAGGTACCCAGATTCTGGCTGAAAGGAGGAAGGCAAAATCGCCTCTTCTTAATGGAGCCCAAGGAGGGCGACTTTCTCTGCATTGCTTAGCTTCACCAGGAGGAACTTAAACACGAATCTATAAAAATGTCCCCCAAGAACTGAGTATCACAGTTCTCTCTCATAGGCGGACCTTGAACAATGATTGTAATACTAGAAGAGAATGATGGGTGGGTGCGGGAAACTGCCAGGAGGGGGGCGGGGAAGCGGGACTGGCAGTCGTGGGAGGCTGCCTAGTTCGGGAGGGGGGGCGCTCCTTGTTAACCAGGGGACCTGCCTAATGAACATCTGTATACCTAATCCTGAATTGTGCCCCACATCTTTAAAATAAAAAAAAAATTAGCTAGGCTTGGTGGCTCAGCCTGTCATCCCGCGCCTTTGGGAGGCTGAGGTGAGTGGATGGCCTGAGCCTGCAGGTTCGAGACCCGCCTGGGCAGGTGAGACCTCATCTCTACAATAAATCAAAAAAAAAAATTAGCTGGGTGTGGTAGCGCGCGCCTATAATTCCAGCTGCTCGGAAGGCTGAGGCGGAAGGATCGCCGGAGCCCAGCGGGTCGAGGGTGCGGTGGCCGGGCGCGGCTGCTGCACTCCAGTCTGGGCGACAGAGTGAGACTCCAACTCAAATAAATAAATAAATAAATGAATAAAAGGAAAAAAAATCCCTACTACTATCTTAGGAAAAAATACTCTTGGTGAATTCGTTTTAAAGGTTACATTTGATGTAGGTATTTTCAAGCATGATTTTACAGGGATTGGTGAACAGATGTCACTGAGACTTGGAAATATCCAGTTTCCCACCCCATTTACCCAGACAGCTCTGTTTCTATCTATTTCTCTAAAGAGATTTATTGAAGTAATTTTTCCAACTAAATTGCAAAATCATTGGCCTAATGCAGCGCTACCCAAAAGAAATGTAATTCAAGTGACAACTGTGAGCCACAAGTGTGCTGTTGAGTTTTCCAATAGCCATACTAAAAAAAAAGTCGGGCAACCCCCATGGGTCCCCTCCCACTGTTAGAGCTTTTCTGTCCTCTCAATAAACCCTGCTTTCTAAACAAACAAGCAAACAAAAAGTAAAAAGACACATCGAGTTTTAACTTACCCTACATATCTGAAATGTTTCAGCATGTAACCAAAATAAAAATTTTTATTGCGATATCACATTCTATTTCTGAACTCTGGTGTGTATTTTACACTTGCAGTATCTCAGGTTGGGGTAACCAGGTATCAAGTTGGACTTGACTCTGTAATACTGAGTGATCTACCATAGAAGCAAAGAACCGAGTATCACATGTTCTCAATCATGAGCGGACCTTGAACACTTATCCTAATACTATAAGAAAAAGATTGGCAGTCGTGGGAAACTGCGGGGGGTGGGCGGGAGATGCAGGATTGGCAGTCTGGGAATCTGCCGGGGGAGGGGGCCACACCTCATCAGCGAGGGACCTGCATAATGAACATTTGCATACCTAGCGCTGAGTCGTACCCCCCATCTTAAAAACAAAAGTTAAAAAAAACTAAAGACCAGGTATCGCGTGTCTACCAGCTACATGTGACTGGCGGCTGCCCAACGGGACAGTGAAGGTCTCGTGCTTTCTGCCTTGTGAGGGCCTCCCCCGTGTATTCTCCCAATTAAACTGCATCAGGATCATCACTGGTTGACCGCTCGGCAGCCGTTCTTCCGCCTTCCCTTCTCATCAACATACCTGTTCTCAAAGTTGCCTGTGTGCTTCAGGGCCGGCCCCTCCCTAGCTACAGAAATGTGCCTGGGTCAAGGGTGGTCATGCGACCACTGACTAGCTAATGAGACCCCATAGGAAGTCCCCCCAAGACATCCGGGGAAAGTCTCCCTATTTTTAGAAGAAAGCCATAGAAAAATACAGTTTCTCTGGCCTGCTAGCGGTTCATGAGGAAGCACGCAGTCGCACCTTCTCCCAGCACCAGCGGGAAACAGGCCGTAGGATGAGAGCAAGCCTGTACGACAAGAGAGAGGCTGGCAAGCCTTGGGCCTAGATGCCCGGGCCGAACTCTGGGGTTAAGCGACTCTGCAGGCTGCCCCAACTGGACGGGCAGTTAGGATTTTCATTCTGAAACCACCACATTAGGCCCTCGCCAATGACGACTGAGGGCAGCATGAATGCAGTGAAATTCCTGAGCATCTCACGAGGCATTATGCTTCTTTCTTTTGTTATTTTGTACTACAATTCCTCTGTGTAGTTGCTATCCCCAGGGCACCTTCCTGGGCGTCCTCTTCATTTTTTCTCTGGGCACAAGGCTTATCAAATAAGCGGTTTTCCCGTGTTCCCACCCACTGCGTCTGATTAACTTCTCTCTTCCAGCAGAAAAACAGTGTTGACTCTCCCACTGTTGTAGATCCCAAAAGTATTTTTTAATTTTTCTAAAAATTTTTATTACTAACGCCAAAGTGAAAACAATAAAAGAAATGAATAAAGAAAAAGGTCTAATATTCCTCAAAAGGCTCACAAATTTTGTGCATGAACAGTATCCATTACTCATCCGATACAAGTAGGAGCAGCAGCTTTAGAATAAAAAAGATTTGGGTTTGATTCACTCAATACCATTTGGCAGTGTGGGTCTTAAAGCAAGCTGTTTACCCAGCAAATAAGAAAATAAAATACAATAAAATCAAAAACAGGGATTGATATCACCTAGGTTTCAAGGCTGATGTGAAGATTAAAAACCACCTAATATCGTAAAACTCCTTTTTTTAAAGCAGGATTTACTGAGAGGACAGAAAAGCTCCCACAGTGGGAGGGGACCCAAAGGGGCTGCCCACAAAGCTCTTAAAGCCGGAATTTGTACCCTGATCTACCGATTCCAAACTAGAGTCCTTTCACTCATGACAATTTCCCTTCCTTGTTCCACGAGCTTTATGGAGTGGCTGCTATGGGTCAGGAAGACTTACTGACAAATAAGGCAAGAGCTCTGCTCTTAAGCAGTTTAAAACTGACAGTGAATCAAACAAATAAATAGATATTAACAAGAGGAAGGCCATGAAGTTTAGTGGTTAACTGCACAAACAACAAACTCAGACAAATCTGGATTTGAAGGCCGGCTCTGCTTTTTATTAGCTTTGTCTCTCTGGGAAAGTTACTTAAACATCTCAAAGCCAGTTTCCTCCTCTGAAAATGGAGGTGACCGTATCCCCTAAGTTGTTGACGGAACAAACGGAGAAGACTGCCTGTGAGACGCGACGTGTGTGGGTTGTCAAGGAAGCGTTTGTCTACTGTGGCCAATCACCCTCACTGTCCTCATCACCACCAGGCAGAGCTACGGGACCGAGGTCTGCACAGGCACTATGGAGTCAAGCGGGGTGTCTGAATGAGTCCCCGGGTTGAGAGCAGCCCCGCCTCCCAAAACAGCCGATGCTTTGGAGAGGTCTGAAGACAGAGTCCAAACTTCCAGTGTGAAACTGTGTAAATCATCACAGGACGTGCACGTTGATTTCTGCGACTGAAGGGAAGGATGCTGGGGGGGCTGGAGAATGAGGGTGGAGCGGTCCATGCGTCCGAATCCAGGATCTCGATGACTAAACCAGGGAGTCCGAGCCGCTTAATCTGGGTGTGCGAGTCCCATGCCTGGATCTCACGCTAGAGAGTCGCTGTGGTCCCACCGAGGTTCTTGAAGGATCTTTCTCTTCTCCATAATTGTAAGAAAAGACAAAGGCAGGTTTGCCAAAATCCCAGTTGCCCTGTATCATGCTGGAAGTTTTAGAACCGTGAAAACAAATTTTCTGCCTTTGACTGCAAACACTTTCCCCCTAAGCAAAGAGAACTCAATAAACAGTTTTATTTGTTTTATAAATATTTTACCGAAAAGAATAATATTTTTGAGTTGTACCCGCTGAAAAATGTTTGCCTAGTAAAACTTTATCACTGGATGTGGGTGTCCTAAGCCCGAAAGATACACAGAACTGAATGAAGTCAAAGCCATGTATTCACGGAAAATAGCCCTCCTGGCAGGTACCATGGTGAGTTGAATCCTTCACTGGATTGCTGTCAGACAAGTAAAAATTCTGGTCCCTTTCTACAGAGATTTTCAGAACATGTTCCCTGGACACCCATGCTCCTAAAATGGCCAATCAGTTAATAAATCAACAGATTCATATTCTACACAAAATCTTTCATTACTATATTATCTGATTTTTTTTACTGTTCTTAATCTGTTTTTCTGCACTCTAATTTTGATGAAGTAATTTGAAAAATGTTTCAAGCTTATAAACAAGAAAGAACCAATATGAAACAGAGTATTACTGTATTTAAAAAAAGAAAGTTTAAAATCCACCAATTATTAGTAGTATGATGGGGAAACATCACATAACCTTTTCAATCTTAGCATGTGCAGCTGAAAAACGGGAATGAAAAATATCAAACTCATGGATTGCTGTGAAGATGAGATAACTGCTGGACACGGCCCTTCTCGAGGACACACCCACACGGGGCAGGCATTCTGTCAGTCGCCCTTTTACTCTTTGGGGCTCTCTTCAGCTTCCTCCCACCTGTCCCACCGCACCTCCCTCTCCCCACCAGATGCAGGAACACCCCCCACCCCCCACACGGATGCACACGGATGCACATGTGCACACAGCTTCAAAAATATGCGACCATTATGTTTCTAAGAATAAATTAGATGGGTGCCAAAAATGAACCCCCACCTTTGATTAGTCATTTCCCAATTCTGGAGAACTTTTTCTCTGCATTTCTGGGTAGGAGAGAAATCCCAGCATGTCCTTGCCACTCCAAGACCAGGTGCTGTGGTGCCAGATTTCTTCAGCTGACCCTCTGGTGCAGCCCGGGTGTAAACAACCCAGCTGGAGCAGCTGGGCTGGCACCAGGGCTCTGCGTTTTCAAGGAGCGGCACCAAGAAGAAGGCAGCTTTCCGGCGCCGAACGCCCCATGGCAGCACGCAGTGAACGTCTGTGCAGCGGGCCTCTGGCTGTGTGGCCTGAGCCCAGCATCTGAATATCCTGGTCCTGCCCGCCCTCCATACCCAGCCAGCCAGCTTTCTCTGGACTCTGGGGGCCCCCGACATCCTTCGAACGTAGCCCTCGCGCTCGGAGTCAGAGTCTGTTGTTTGCAACCTGGAACCAAGTCTTGGAGGAGGCCAGAGTTCAGAAGCCAGGAGGTACGTCCATGCATCCTGATATCAATCTATAGCATAATTTAGTTAGAAATAGATGCTGGAGAAAAGAGCTTCAAATGTTCCCTACTGAAGCCTTTCACAGAGTAAAGGCCGATATTAAGACATTCACTTTTGGATCCAGGCACGCCCTGGGTCTATTCTTGGGGGAGATATTTTAAGCTCATCAAGTCAAAAGCCACCCTGTCTGCTGGCTGCTAGCACCGCTCCTGATTCACGAAGAGAAAGCTAGCTGCTGGGGCAACACCAAACCTGACTACAACTCGCCCTTGAGGGAGGAACCAAAAAGCCTCCTTCTCCTCTCGTACCTCGCTATGGTGTCTATGGAGTATTCCGTGACCTCTACAGTCTCACACAGCCACCCCATTGCATCCTTAGCTTACTTCTCGACCGTTCTCTGAGCCTGAACTTTCACGGTGGCTTAGCAAACTTCACACCAGTCTTTGAAAGATGAAGTACAGTTATTTCTTGTAGTCCCCAAACAAAACAATAATAGAAAAGAAAAAAATCTGCAGTGTCTACACAGCACTTCCAGATGATGTACTCAGTGAAATATGCTGTTGCATAAAAGCAAAATTGAAACCTCACATCCAGACTGCAAATATAGACCTATAAACTTGAAGCTTTGGAAAAAGAACACTGGGTCTAGCCAAGGAGATGCGAGGCTATGTCTTGGGTTGGCTCCTTAGCAGCAGAGGCTAAACTGCAGATTCTGACAGGTGGTGAGAAGCCAGAGCTGTGGCATGGAGAGAGACTGTCCTGGCTTGTCTTCTGTAAGCCACCTCAACTCATGACACCGCTGCGGCTTATATGAACCAAGCAACTCCCTCCACCACCACTTTTTTTTATTTTTTTGGCCTAAGCTCGTTTGCATTAGGTTTCCGCCATTAGCTGCCAAAGCATCTTCATCTTAAATGCAACAGATATTAATTCAAAATAACTCCCAGTTTAGAAAAGGAGGCAACAATAACAGGAGCCAGTTTAATAAGAACCACCGCCATAAATATTTCTTCTGAGTGCTGGCCTGGAAATTAGCTTGGTCTGGATCTTCTTCTGGGCAATCGTGATTCTTATGACAGTCTATTATTTTATAAGCAAACCCTGCTAACTTCTGTGTCTCTCTGCGGCTGTTCTGATTCATGTCTCCACCCAGTAGACAGAACTTCCATCTTGACCCTGTCCATTCCTAGCCGTGCAAGGCTGGGGCAGTCACTTCCCTTCTAGGGAGCTACGTGGAAGCCATTTGTGAGCAGCTGGCAACGGCCCAGAGAGGAGGAAAGGGGCCTACTTCTGGCCAGAGTCACAGGCCAGGACCAGAGAAATCTTGAAATTCTGGCTAACTCTGCCCCCAAGACACCTGTGAACATGCCGCCCCTCAGCTCTCTGTGCCCACTCGTGCCTTTCTGCAATCCAGGCTCCAGACAGCTGCTCTGAAGAGTCTTTTGTGAATATGTCCACCTCTCTGTACTCTGTCACCCAGGCTGGAGTGCAGTGGCATGCTCACGGCCATGGCAGCCTCGACCTGCTCGGCTCAGGCGATCCTTCTGCCTCAGCCTTCAAAGGAGCTGGAACTACGAGCATGCACCACTATGTCTGGCTCATTTTTGATTTATTGTAGACATGAGGTGTCACCAAGTTGCGCCAGCGGGTCTTGAACACCTGGGCTCAGGCCGTCCTCTTGCCTCCACCTCCCCACATACTGGGACGACAGGCGTAAGCCGCCACGCCTGGCTCAAAGGGTCTCTTGAAAACATAAATCCAATCATGTCATTCCCCTGCCTCAGATCTTCCCCTGGTCCCCACAGAACCAAGCAGATTTGCTGGCCCTTCCTGGCGCCCCGGGTGCGGTGTTCTTGGTGCCCTGGTGTAGACCCATGGCTGTCTCCTCTACGACACTCCATGCCAAGCCCCTTCCCGCTCTTCTTCTAATGCAACATTTCAGGGGAAAAGCTTTTCTTTCTACTATCATCTCTGCATCCCCATCTGTCCTCGGTACTCAAGGGCTCTGGCGCCACTCATCTAAGCCACAAATCAACCTCGAGCGGTCTCCTCAAAACACAAGGCAGATGAGATCGCTCGGAGCTTTCCATTGCGTTCCCTTGTGCTTGAGGTGAGAACCTGACCTCCCAAGCCAGGTCCGTCGGGCCTCGCCTGCCTCCCTGGCCTGGCCTGGCCTGGAGGGGGCTCTGCCTTTGCTCGCTGCAGCCCGGCCGTCCGGCCTCCTTCAGGTCCCTCCACTGCGTCCAGCTTCTTTCCACACGGATGCCTTTTCATACCACCTCGAAGTCCCATCTTTCAAGGCCCATTGTAAGCAGCGTTTGCTCAGAGCTGGCCTCGGGCATCCCCAGCCTCCTCCCAGGCATGGAGCGGGGTCTTCCTTGGTGGTCTCCCAAAGCGCCTTTCTCATGCCTTTGTGACCTGACTGCTGTGTCGATGACGTAGGAGTGGGGATACCAGCATCCGCTCCTGCTTCTCTGGCCAGCTGGACAGAGAAAATGACACTGGAGCGGGTGTTTCAGAAAAATGACCTGTTTTGGTCGACGTAGAATGCTTAGGTCTACCTGGTGGAAACTGGGCGGCATAACAACAGAAAACCCACATACTACCCCAGCGTAGAGACAGCAGGTTTCCTGGGAAGAGGTGGACGATGTCTTAGGGGCCCAAGGCCTTCTGGGAAAGAGGAGACCAAGCAGCTCCGGCAACATTCAGTGGAGGGAAGACACCCAAAGCCTTGAAAGAAAACACATCGGAGGGGAAAGGCAGACTTGACAGGGCAATCTGGATACAGCCCGGAGGCCAGGACTCAAGAGGAAGGCTGGTGTGGTGCTGTGTGTGGTCGGAAGCCCACGGCCCACGGCCCCTGGGCCACCCACTCACAGCGCCGACACTCTGGGGAATTCCAGGTGAGCACTCCAGCTGGAGTCATGGGTGGAAATTGAGGTGATCCCTATTGATGGGGCCAACACAGATCCACTGCGGCCGGGGCCAAGGTACGTCCCATCAGGGGCATCACACAGGCGTGGACAGCACTGTCCTGCCCACGCAAGGCCAGTCTGCAGCAGAGACACCGTGCTGCGGTCAGAACGTCACAGCTGGACCCTTCAGGCTGGTTCCATTTGGTTCTGACAAGACTATTTACCTACTGTCTGTCTCCCTTAGATCGGAAGAGAGCATGTTTGTCTGGGTGGCCATCAGGGCTACCACGCATGACTGCACCGACTACACACAGCCCAACTCCGAGGAGTGTCGCTCACAGGGGATATGGAGTGAGTGGCACCCCTCAAGCCACAGAACTGCTCAGCCTGTGCTTCCATGGGGATTCGCGCCAGTCACCACTGTACCACCATGGCGGTCAGAGGCGCAGGCACACAGCAAGCACTCAGTAGCAATGCTCAGAGTGACAGGGCATGCTCAGTGTGCGATCGGCTTTGTCCTCGCTTCCATGTTGATGCTGCTTCCCCATAGGGCTGTGGGTGTTCCCCCATGCATCCAAGAGGGAAAGTCTGGCAGGGCCCCTGCCTGCCATGGAGAGCCACAGGAAGTCGGAACTGAGAGGAAGACCGTCTGACCTTGCTGCTAGGAAGAAGCCCAGCAGGCCGTCCACCGTGTGGCACCGCCAAGACCAGACTCCGCCTCTGGCCAGCGGTGCCTGGTTCTCTCTGTGGCCCCTGCCTCTTCCTCAGTGACTTCCTTTTGTGTTTCTCATGACACAGAGAGCAGCTGCGCTCGCAAGGCAGGGCCACCGAGTCCCTAGCGGTCACTCTGGCCAAGGAGTTGGCCAGTGAAGCTCCCATCTGGGGAAACAGGAATGTGTACGATCAGCCAGAAGCTCATTTGGATGAGCAGGTTGGTGGCATGACGTCAGCAGGGAGCGTTCACACTCCAAGATGGCCATTAAAGCTCTTCGCTACCGCCGTGCAAGTTCCCCAAGATGAAAGCCGTCCTCCCCAACGTCTCTTTCAACACTTTCAGCACCAACAACGTGCCTCTCTCAACCACAGAAAATGGCCTCGACCCAGTATTTGGAAACAGAGACCAGAAGACACACAAATCAGATCTACTTTCAGGAAATACCAAAGATGAACGAAAAGTATATTTTTAAAATTAGGCTTGATTTCTGGGAACCAATTACTTCTTGAAACAAATAGGCTGCCAGTGCCAATGCGACCTTTCATTTGGTATTATTAAGGGGCTTTTTAGATAGCAATGCTGTTGGGCATCAAATTTACCTCCTCTTTATATTATACGAAGTTTACCTAAATTTGTAGCTGTTTCCTCTTCCTAACATAATTATGGTGTGAATAATCAAGGCTCATTTCCACTTTTGCTTCCATTTTTCACTTTTAGATGTACGATTCTCCAATGCCTATTATAAAATCAGTACTGCTAAAATAACACACGGATTTTGAATCAGCACTCGGATCAGTCCCCAAAATGTCCTCCTTACACCTGTCGGCCCTGAGAATGCCTGGGAGGGCCACCGGGTGGGAAAGCAACGTGCCGTGCTGTGTGTTACGTGCTGTCAGTACCGGGTCTGCGGCCCCGATTGGCACATCTGGTCTGATGAAGGCTTGTGTGAGCTCAGTTCTGGGTGTGAGTCGGCCGCAGAGGGCCGACCAGCCCCAACATTTGAGATGGCCTGGAAGAGGTGAAGAAGTCAAGAGCCCCTCCCTAAAGAAGTCCGTGGGATGACTTGACTTTGGACAACAGTCGGATAAGCAGAGGACAGGTCTGTGCACAGGAGACGGAGGAAGAAGACTCTGACTGGAAAGCGCTCCCCCGAGAAGATGGGTGTGCAGGCCAGGCCCGTTCAGCTTCACCACGGAGGAACGGCTGCTCAGGTCGGGAGGGCCTGGCAGCGGCAGAAGAGGAGTTCTCCTCGGCTGCACGGACCCGTGACGGGTCTTCAGGACGGCAGGTCCTGGCGACTCCTCCCAGTTAAGGCAGAGGGGAAATGGGCTCCGGCGTGTTTTAGATTTGGCGAAACAGAAGAAGTGAGGCGAAAGGCTTCCAGGGCCAAGAGAAGGCGGAGAAAAGACACGGGAGTGGGGAGGCTGAGTTACAATGCCTAGGAAAAATGTATGCCCGTGTGGCGCACCATTTGTTTCTCTTTTCTTTTTTTTGAAGTTACATCATCCACCATATTTTTTTCTCAGTGAATCTAACTAAGCAAGCTGTGCAACTCTACTTGTCTCTTTTGTCCAACTTGCTGTAGGCGACATGTGGCTCTATCCGGACACCAGAAGTAAATGTTACCATCCAGGAGAACACCCCAGTGGCATTCCTGACATGGAGGGAACAGTCCCCGTTTGCTAAAAGCACTCGGTCAGAAAGCATTTGCATAGCGCTGTATTCCTCCCAATTATTTTCACGTACACTAACTTTGCTGTTTTTCAGTAAAATCCTGTGAAATGGGCTGGGTAGGTAGTTCTATTTCTATTTCATAGAAGAAAACAGTTCGCAAAGAGATAGAGTGAATTGTCCAAGGTCATGTAATGGCTGTGTGAGTGGGACCGGACCCATCTTTTGATTTAGATGCTCAGGTGTTCAGTCAATGAGAAAGCAACGGGCAGACCTTGGACAACTGTGATAGTGCTGTGGAGGAGACAATTCACCAATATATCCCATGAAGTGTGACTCTGACTGTGATGGGAAAAGACAGGGCGCCGCGGGACCGCAGGGCTGGGGCACCTGGCCAAGGCGAGAGGGGATCAGGGAAGGCTCCTCAACAAAGTGACTTCCAGCTGGAGACCTTTGCCAACCCAAGCGGGGGCAGCCGGCAGACACGGTCACGTGGTGGAGGAGTAGAGTGGCAAGCTGAGAAACGGAGAGAGACGTGCTCTGCGAAAAGAGGGCCGTCTGCGTGAAGTTACAGAGAACTTCCACGCTGCTGGGTGCATATTTCTCTGTAAAGAAGCCACACGCTGCCCAGTTGGCATTTCTGTCTGAGAATAAAGAACACACAGACGCTCCTCGACTTGCCATGGGGCTGCATCCCGATTCATTCACCGTAAGTTGAAAATGTCATTAAGTCAAAGACGCAGCTAATGCACCTAGCCTACCAAATGTCAGGGCTCAGCCTCACCCGCCCTGAGTGTGCTCGAACACCTGCATTCGCCTACAAGTGGGCGACATTCTCTGAAGTGCAGCGCACTGTGGAGTGTCGGTGTTGACCCTCGTGATGGCATGGCTGGTGGGGAGTCGCAGCTGCCTGTACTGTCCTGCGTCACCAGAGAGCATCACACCACATACCACTGGCCCAGGAAGGCACTGAAATTCAAGGGTCAAAGTCCTTGAATGCATGCGTATCACCTTCACACCATCATAAAGTTGAAAAAGTAGTAAGCCGGGGAACAGTTTGTACTCTGTTTACAGGAAAATGCTGCCATATGCCATACCCTTAGGGAGCAAAATATAAGGGGACCCCCTCCCCCATATGGAATCAGGCTCCTTTGGTGACATCTTTAATCTATGGAGCCTGGAATTTTCTAGGGAAAAGGAGAACTTGAGGTTCTAATAATCCTCAAGAAACACAGCTGGCAGGATTGAAACGCAAACTTCCTTCTTATCTCTGTGATAAGGAATGGAAGTCAGAGCTTCACATGTGGCAGCTGTCGATCTTAGAGGTGTGAGGCTTGCATGAGGCAAACATGGACCGCTGGCGGGTTGTGAAAATGCCACACAACGGCAAAGAGTTTTAGGGAGGACGTCCCTGCAAACAGAGGGTGGAACTGAAACCTGAAACTCAGTACCCAGTACTCCTCACCCACCACCCTCAGTACCCCAGATGAAACATGGTCTGTTACGAATGTCTGTGGTGTGTATTCCTGAGTGCTGTTCCCAGCAACCCAAACCGATGGAAACTTTCATAACTGAGTTATTGACCTTCACAGCTTTTTCAAAAGAGAAAGGTCAACAAGTCACAAGCATGCTACAACTCCAGACATCTGAGTTTCTTCACAGATGATGGCTTAAGACGTGTTTAATCCTTGGCTCCTGTTGATAAACCAAAAGAAGAAAAATCTGCATTTCTTAGTCCTGATTTATCTCATCCATCTTCAAGTAATATTGGCTTCTGGCTATATCACTGACATTACCCACCATCACCCTGTATGCGTCAGGTCCAAAAGCTGCAGTCACTCAGCACCACCTTTATATAACCGCTATCGATCAGTCCCGTGTTCAAATTGTCCACTCAGGTGCATTAAACCACGATTCTCCCAAGTAAGAGAGCTTGAGAATACTAAAAATAGAAAACGACCTTAGCCAAATACTAGTCCTAACTCTGTGCTTTACAGAGAAGAGGACACGTAATTTGCCCAGTGCTGCTGTTGGGCCTAAAATTCCTGGCCTCCATCTAAGCTACAGAGACAAACAGCAAGAAGGAAAACTAAGACTCAGAGTCAGAGATCCTGGAGAGAAACTGGTTCTAATGCTCATGACACTCCAGTTCCGCAGCTGGATGATGCAGACAACGGCGGTCATCTTGCAGGAGGCAACTGCAGGCGGTGATGGACATCAAAACATGTACCACAGGGCACAGGACGGAGCAGACACTCGGTGAATATTTGCTCCACCAGTTGATCTGTAACTTCACCATTTCTAAGAGTATCAGTTCTCTCTCACCTTTCCTTCTCTGACTCATCTCTTACCACGCCTCTACCCTAAAGCCCTAACCGGCCAGCAAAAGCACACCCTCACTGATCTCGCATCCTCATTCTGCAGCCCAAATCTACCCACACACTGCGGCCCGGCCGGTACACTCTCTCCCCTACTCAAAATCCAAAACAGAGGTCCCACTGGCTGCAGGCAAAAGAATGAAATCCTCATCCTACCACAGGGACCAACCTAAATCTGATCCCCACGGTCCCAGTGTGTGCACCCTGTTCGCATCAGACAGGGTTTTGGGGCGCACTCGCTTTCCATCATGAAGCCAAGCTATGCCAACTCACCTCTTCCTGGATGTCTACTCTGGCACATCAGGTCGACTTTCTTCTGAGAGTCACAGGCATGACTTACATTCCATCTTGCATCATTGTTCTTTAAATGTTTCACTCGTAAGTGTAGAAATTCTGCTTTTCTGAACAGATTATCACTCACTGTCAGTTTTAATACGTCCATTTAATATCCCTTCCACAGTGTCTAAAATGTATCGTCGTAAACTCAAAAATGCAAAGAATTCTAAATAATCTCAACTCATAAGCAAGCCCTGAACATTTATCATAGTACTGTAAGAAAGGGGTTGGCAGCAGTGGGACATTGCCAGGGGAAGGGGGGCATATAACATCAATAAGGGTACCCACACTTCACCTATACGATGACCACTTAGGTGCCTAACTCTGATTTGGACCCTTCATCTTTAAAAGAATAAAAGAAAAAATAATCATTTCAACCCTTATAAAAACAAATGATAGATGTTTCCTACAATGTGAATTCACATGTAGTCATTTTCTCTGAAGCAACATCCTGAATATGACAGAAATTTACAGGCAGAGAAGACTCTCAGCTGAATAATACCTTTATACACTATAAAACAGCATTATTTTTGTAAAATAATCTGTCACACATATCTACCACATGTGGCATATTAAAGACAAATTTTGCTTGTCAAAATATATCAGTGATTCTTTAATCTAAAAAAGTCATAGTGACATTGCGAAATACCTCCTTGAACAGAAGCATCCCTGCCTGTACTTGTGGATACTGAGCAGAGAATGTACTGGTTCAAGATTAAAGGCAAAAGTTTCTAAGGATGCTTTTGTCCAGTTCTAAGGTTGATGATGAGAAACTGTTCCTCATATCTCACTTCTCACAATGCTGATAGCTTTATATTTACTATTTTAAAAATAGCCACCACATTAGCCATCTTCTATCTGCTTAAGAATGCCAGGTTATAAAAGTACAAAATGTACTCATGGCTTCCTTTGAACATCTTTTTTTTTTGAGTTGGAGTCTCACTCTGTTGCCCAGACTGGAGTGCAGTGGCCGCTCCCGGCCACTGCAGCCTCGACCTGCTGGGCTCCAGCGATCCTTCCACCTCAGCCTTCCAAGTAGTTGGAACTACAGGCGCGCGCTACGATGCCTGGCTAATTTTTTTTTTGATTTATTGTAGAGATGAGGTCTCGCCTGCCCAGGCGGGTCTCGAACCCACGGGATCAGGCAATCTATTCACCTCAGCCTCCCAAAGGCCCAGGATTACAGGCTGAGCCACGAGCCCGGCCCTTTGAACATCTTAAGGTTATTCCTCCTTCTGGAAACTTAGCTGTCATGCCAAACAACTGAACTACAGTGAGCATCTTTCATAGGGAAACACAACAACAATAATAAAAAAGTCAGACAGATGGCTTTGTGTAGTCAACAAGTTCCAATAGAATAGCAAATAATGCCTTACAAAACAGTAACTAAGAACTGCAGATCATCTACTGTGGTGACATCTTTTCCCATTGTATTCTCACCTAATTCCACAGCTCGTTTTGTATTTTGCAAAGTTTCTGAGAAAAATTTTTTAAAAAGCTTTTGTTTATACCATATCTAAGCCTCTATTTAAGTATTTATTTTGCAAAGTTTCTGAGACCAAATTTTTAAAAAGTTTTTGTTTATACCACACATCTAAGCCTCTATTTAAGTATTTATGTAGTATAAATACTTAAATAGATTGCAGCCACTGGGACACTTTCTTATTGTTTTCTCTGCTCTACTAAGTTTTCCAGGAGTAATGATTTAATATTATTATAGGTATGTTCCAAGATAAGACATGCTCAGGGTCTTTTCAAGTAAGGAGTCTGGGTAATTAGATTGGTAGCATATGCCCAGCTCAATAAAGGCTCTATTT
The DNA here is from genome assembly GCF_000164805.1 of Carlito syrichta. Classification (NCBI taxonomy): domain Eukaryota; kingdom Metazoa; phylum Chordata; class Mammalia; order Primates; family Tarsiidae; genus Carlito; species Carlito syrichta. The sequence continues at coordinate 2,338 of NW_007033411.1, read as the reverse complement.
CACCCACAGTTTTAAAAAACTGTAAAAACCAACCTCTCACTTAATAGTAATATGCTGAAAATTCACTTCTCTAAGATCTGGTGTTTTCATTCTTATAATTCCCTACCTGTTAAGAAAGCAGTTTTGCCAGTTTCTTTCCTTTGAAACAGTTCCAACTTTGTACTGTAGATCTTTATGAAGATATTTGGAGATTTAATTTCAGTGGTACACAAAACAGAAGATGAAACAACTTCCTTTAAGAAGTATTTATTTTGAAACCATGAATTTCTCCTCTTTGATAGGATCACATGCTGAATCTAACCTTAATGTACTTATAACTGAATTAATAAAGTATCTGATAAAATGCTACAAATCAATACATCAAATCTGAATGAAGGTATTAATTGTAACTAAATAAAACTGGCAGTAAAACTAAACAAAAAATAAATAATAAAATAAATAATAAAAATAAATAAGCTGGTAAATAAGACCCGTATTTTTTAACGTATAAAGTGTATATTCTTTGGCACATATATACTTTAATAAGTCTTGGCTTTATTTTTTATGTTTGAAAGATAGTTTGTTACTACATATTTTCTTTCTACTGTCATTTAAAACTGTTTTTAAATATAATCTTTCTTGAGAGACTGAGTGTGGCCAATCTAAGTTACAATTTTCAAGAATGACTTCTATTGTTTCTACGACTATCATACTCATGGAATTAGAATTAACATCTCTAAATAAAAAACATCAAAAACAGTTTCTCTTCTATCTAAGGCAAACAAAAATTATAAGTCTGATAAACTGCACGGGCATTTCATTCCTATGGTTTCAGTGCGTTTGTTAAGGATCTAAATCAGGTGCCACAGCGAACTCACAGGTGTGGGACTCAAACGACAGTTTGAGAAGCTGAAACCTCCTGCCTGCCTCTAAAGCTGTGTTCATCGCCACACTTCGGCAAAGCGCTTATGATTTAGAGCTCTCTCCTCTCCTGTCCGGCCACCCACACGCCCTGCTCTCCAACACAGCAGCGGCCGCCGCACGTCCCAAACGGGTGCCGTCGCGAAGAGCAGGTGACAGCCTCAGCCTGAGCTCCAGCCGCCGGACGCGGAGCCGAGGCCACACGGCGACGCGTGGGCACTTAGGGCCTAACCTGGCTCTCCCTGCCCTCCCGCCCTTGACGTGGAGACCAGGCCTGTGCTCCAGGTACCATACCGGGTAAACACAGGAGCCCTCAGATACCTGCTCTGTCAAATGCAGGAAAGGTCGGGAGAAAGAAAGGAACCGCGCTTCTATCTTCAAGCACCAGGAATTCAAAACTCTGTCTGGGGCACAAAGGTGCCAATGTACACCTAAGAACGAGGAAAGCAGCAGATTTTGCTACATATTTGGCAATTTAAAAAAACCCTGTGTGCGTGGGTCCTGAAGACTAGGTCCATGTGTTTTGGAAGTTTTCCATAACTGGGTAACAAATGTTCAGGTCCAATACATAATGGTTATAACTTTGTGACAGTGCCTGGGTTGTTCTTTCTGCAGCATCTATTAAGCCAAGCCCCTGAACATAAACAAACATCCATTCTCCAGGATTGGTTCTCAATCAGCACGCACCCAAAGAAACAGCACTCACAGCTGCAGGCCACCCAGACGAAAACCTCAAAAATGCCGGGCAAGCGCCGGTGCTAGGCAGGTGGCTTGGAAAACCTCCCTGGCTGGCCTGCAGGGAGCTGGTTTGAGGAGCCAGGAGAAACTCCCACCTCCTGTCCCCAGACCGGAGCCGCCCAGCCCCGCACAAGGGTGAGCACACGCCAGTCGGCGGGAGTGGTCGGGAGGCGCCGACCGTCCCTCCAAGCGCTCCCGGGAGGCTCGAATCCCGTTCCGCAGGGCCCAGGTCAGCGCTGCCACTAGAGGCATCGCTCTCTCCCGCACTGGGGGGAGTCAACCAGGGGGGCTCAGGAAGGGCACGCGGCGTCTCGGAGGATGTGAGAGGCTGCGACTGTCGGGGTTGCCGGCCAGGCACTGCTGCAGACGGAACACCGCCTCAACGCAAGGCAGGCCTCCGAAATAAAAACCCATTCTATCAGGCTACAGGTGTCATCGACGTGCTGTTTTCCATGCACCCAGGGGAAAAAACTCTCTTTCTGAACACCTACTGGAACGGCGCTTGGGTACCTCTCCCCTCTCCTGGGACCCAGACGTGCCCAGAACACAGCTGCGGGAAGGACGCTTGGGCGCGCGCCCCCTCTTCCCGCTGACCCCGTGCGCAGAGAACACACCTGCGGGGAGGACCCCGGCATCCCCTCCCCTCCCCGCGACTCCTTGCGCAGAGAACGCGCGCGGGAATGCCGCCCGGCGGGCCCCC
>NW_007033410.1:0-1025 GCF_000164805.1 Carlito syrichta | reverse complement strand
TATAGTTCCAGCTACTCGGAAGAATGAGGCGGAAGGATCACCGGAGCCCAGCAGGTCGAGGTTGCAGTGGCCGGGAGCAGCCACTGCACTCCAGTCTGAGTGACAGAGTGAGACTCCAACTAAAAAAAAAAAGACACTGCCTGGCTGGGCACAGTGGCTCATGCCTATAATCCCAAAACTTAGGAAGGGGGAAGCGAGAGAATTACCTGAGTCCAGGAGTTCAAGGCCCGCCTGGACAACTTGGTGAGACCTCATTACTACAATAAGTAAAAATATTAGCTGGTGGTGGCATGCACCTGTAGTTCTTTCAGCTACTCGGAAGGCTGAGGTGGAAGGATCACCTGAGCCCAGCAGGTTGAGGCTGCTATAGCTGTGACAGTGCCACTGCACTCCAGCCTGGGCAATGGAATGAGACTCTGACTCAGTCAATCGACAAAAATAAAAAATAAAAGACACTGGTCTGTTGGGAGCCAACATCTATAGCTACATGGCTGAGGCCTGTAAAGGCCCATCTGGAAGATCGCCTCTGACATAGGATATCAGTTATACCTATGATATTGGCGTGTGATTGGTGACCAGTGTGCATACGTGGCAGTAAAACTTATAAGTGAATCTCAGTACACTTGATGGAAGGTGCATGGCGGAATTGTTTCTGTCTTTCTAAGTTTAGCTTCTTTCTAGATATTTTTTTACTTCTATTTCCTGGTAGACTGGGTAGTCCTTGTTCCCGAAAGCTGTTTCCCCTAGGGCTAAGATTAGAAACTAAATTACCATGATAGTTCTGTTGCCCTGCCCCTAGCCAGGTAGAACGTTTTCTTTTGTTTCGTTAATTACCGAAACTCTGTCTGCTTCAGCCCATGGCCGCCATCTTGGAAGCCCTGCATTTCCTTGTTCAAGAGTGTGACAGCTACTATTTGATTTTTAGAGTAGACTTGTTGGGATAAAATATATACATATACTCTCATAGCTGCGTAAATCTATGCTTGCTGTTTTGATTCCTTTTGCTACATTATTCAAGTGTAATA
>NW_007033409.1:0-747 GCF_000164805.1 Carlito syrichta | reverse complement strand
GATTTCTCTTTTGTCTGACACCATTTCTCCAGAGAAGAGGGCAGCCATGAGTCCCTAGCAGCCATCATTCACAGTAGCTGAGAGACAGGGGAACTGGTCTAATAAAGGGAATCTGAGAGAAGCACCAGTACAGGCTCCTACAAAGGATGCATTCTTCTGAAGTCAGCTATGTGCCTCCTCCTGCTGCTTTATGGAGAATATATTTGAAAACAAGGGGTAACCTCTTGAAAAGGGATGTTCATTGTCTCTCTAGCTTGACTAATAGGTCATGGTTTCTTAGGAAGGGAGAGTTTTCTTAGCTTCCAACCTTGGCTTAAGCTGTATTTATAATAGCTTTACTTAAATATATATAAACCTAAAAGCATTGATAAACATCGTATGCTTATATTTCTTAAATGGCATAAAACCAAAGCAAATTAAAAATGAAAAATTTAAAAGTATGACACGATAAAAACTCAAATTGACAATATAAATTCAATGTGATGAATGATGCTGTTTTGCTGTAACTAAATTAACAATCTCAAAGTAAATATGTAACTGTGAAGTTGCACAGATTACCTTGTGTATCTGACATAGCCTATGTTATCTGATGTCATGGGAAGGACCAACTATTCACCACTCTTCTCAAATAGAAATCTGCCTGGGGAAGTGGGGCATACCTCACAGTGAATATTTGTATACCTAACCCTGAAATGTACCCCAAAATTTTAAAATAAAAAAAATTTTAAAGTTAAAAAAGAACTTTTG
>NW_007033408.1:0-731 GCF_000164805.1 Carlito syrichta | reverse complement strand
GGGCAGTGAGACCTCATCTCTACAATAAATCAAAAAAATCAGCTGGGCATGGTAGCACATGCCTGTAATTCCAGCTACTTGGAAGGCTGAGGCGGAAAGGATCCCCGGAGCCCAGCAGGTCGAGGCTGCAGTGGCCGGAAGCGGCCACTGCACTCCAGTCTGGGTGACAGAGTGAGACTTCCACTCAAAAAAAACAAACAAACAAACAAACAAAAAAAAAAACAAAAGAAACCATCAGAAGAGCAGGGATACAGCCAACAGAGTGGGAAAAACGATTCTCCAACTATATATTTGTAAAAAAGCACAATATCTGGGATCTACAAGAACTCAAACACTCAGAAAAATCAGACAAACATTCCTTTTGAAAAGTGTACAAATTACGTGGTCGGACACTTTTCCTAAGAAAAATATGGGCAGCCAGCAAAAACATTAAAATTGCTCAGCCTCACTCACCATCAAAGAAATGCAAATGAGACCACTTGAAATAGCACATACCCCCTGTAAGACAGCTCTTCACTAATAAAACAAACAGAAACAGAGGCTGGTAAGGATTTGGGAAGAAATAAATGCTTCTACACTGCATGTGGACTGAAAAGTGGAGCAACATCTTTGGAAAAGGGTGTGGTGGGACAAGATATTGACCTACCATGTGACTCAGTAATTCTCCTGTAGAGAATATACCTGGAGGAACTCAAATCATTTTACAGAAAAGATACCTGCACAAGTATGTG
>NW_007033407.1:31690-33667 GCF_000164805.1 Carlito syrichta | reverse complement strand
TAAAGAGAAATATGGTGACATTTAGACTTAGTCAGTCAGTCTTTTCAAAATATTAATAAGTTTTCAAAAAAACTGTTGCTTCCAAACTGTGAGCTAAATATATGCCACCTGTAATATTTACCTGAATAGTGTATATTCAGAAAGGAATATTGTTTAATCTTTTTTAACTTTCAATAAACCTTTGTTTTCCCTGAAAAGATACTCGAACTTTTGGTGTTGGCAACATATGAAAATATGCCTAACACATAGATTCTACATCTCCAGATATTCAAAACTAATTATCTCTTAATTGGCATGTGAACGAAAATTACTACCTAATAGACCATTTCCCTAGCAAACCTTTCTTTATCTTAATGAGCAGAATGAGGAAGCCTATTACAACCTGATTAACAATTCTACATGCCACTGAACAGCTTACACATAACACTAACCAGAAGGAGGCTACAAAGATGTAAATGTTCTTATTTACAACATAGAGGTTATGGGCTCATGTCTGCCTACATAGCATTTTATTATGATGCATGTCATCCCCACCGAATCAATAGTCAATTAATTACTTATATGAAACATGTGAATACTTTAATTCTGGAAGGAAATTAATCAGCAAATTCCAGCTGATGAAATAGCGTTCTACATTCGGAAGAACTGGGCTACATTTAATTATTACAAACTTCAAGTTGCATTATTCCACTTTCCAGATAACACACAGAGTATAAACCCAACCCAATTTCTTTAGAAGTGTTCTTAGACAGAGATGAGCTGTATCTAGAAAGGGAATGGAATATGCCAGTCTATCAGTTAAACTTTGCCATAATGATGCTGTATAACAGCCATGTTAAAACTCCGTGGCTTACACATGCTTCCACTGGCTGAGGGATTGGTTGATCTAGGCTGGGCTCAGCTGTGCTTGGCTCCAGACATGTGTTTAATTTGGGTCTGCTTCATGTATGTCTCATTCTTCTAAGGACAGCAGGCTTTCTGGGACACAATCTTTTCCTGATGGAGATTGAAAGTTTTCAGACAGGCATACAGAGACACAAGATGCTTCTTGAAGTCTAGTCAGAAACTGATGCTTGGTCACTTCCTCCCCACTGGTCAAGACAAGTCATCTGGCCAAGTCCAACAGCAGTGGGGATCATTCTATTTGGAAGAACTGCAAAGTCACATAGCAAAGGGCTGGATATAGGGAGTGGTAAAAAATTGGGGGAAAGAATGCACTGTATCAAAGCTACTTTGCTTTATGATTTTTTTTAAAAAAAGAAATGACTATTTTAAAAGGCCACCTCTTTCTCATGCCTATATTTTTCCAGTAAATATGTTACTCGACATTGAATAACCCAAGCTAAAAGTATCTTGTAGTTATCCTTGACCTGTTGCATGTGCGTGCACATGCTCTCTCTCTTTCTTCCCCACCCCAAAAATGACAACAGAACTTCCTTTCCTTCCATTTTTGCAACATAAAGTTTGTCATGTCCATTCCCTGCTCAAAAACCTATTGGCTAATCCCTATTTTCCATTGATATAGCTCAAACCCTTGGCTAACTTCTAATATATTTCACAATATGTTGTTTGTCTCTTCTGTCAGTTTACATGAGTTCACTTTTCCGTCTTTCCCACAGATTATTTTCTCTGCCAGGGCCTTCTCTTTTCTCTTTTCTCTTGCCTGGTAAATTCATATTTATTTGTCAGAGCACAGCTCTGACTTTACAACTTCTGTATATCTTTTACTAACCCCCTGGAGAGTTTTCTTCTTGGTTGTCTGTGGTTTCTCAGCATTTTATACATACGTTCATAAAGCGTATATCATAACAGACTGAAATTAATCATTCACATGTCTACTTTGCTACGAGATTGTGAAATGCTTGAAGATGGGGTTCTTGTCTCTTTCATTTTCTATCCTCAGCACTTATCTTTATACATGTAGCATGGTAGACTTCAGATAAGGTGATTGGAGTGCACTGAAGGAGATTTTTAAAA
>NW_007033407.1:25029-31377 GCF_000164805.1 Carlito syrichta | reverse complement strand
TCAGGCAATCCACTCACCTCAGCCTCCCAAAGCACGGGATTACAGGCTGAGCCACTGAGCCCGGCTGAAATTTTTTTAAATTAGCATTTAAAAAAACAGAAATTGTCATGGCACACATAGGTATGTTCAATAGCATTAATTAAATAAACTATAAATAAATGAAAATTATAGGAGAGGTAATTTTTGCTTTACAAATAGGCAATTTGTTTCTAAAAAGATAAGACAGTATTTTTTATTTTTGACAACACCTGGAAAATCTGGACTTAAGTTGAAGAAGTAGCTTCCCCTTTCCTTTTCCTGTATTTCTCATATGCAGAAAAATCAATTTCAAGTAACTTTTGTGGGTACAGGATTTCTTGCTTATTCTCTTTGCCCCCCATCCCCCATCTGACAGAGCAGCTGGACTACAAAAAAATGACTCACCGGTTTTTCAGCATCATTGCTGGGGACTCTGCAAAAGTCCTTGCTGCTTCTCCATGGTGTAACATACAACTACTAAGAAAAGAGACTGGTTCCACAAACCCCACGGGAAATTAGTCTCATGACTGCAACCTAATTCATGTTCCCATCCAGAAGAGGGCTGTATTGCACATGGCAGTCAATTTACTAAGCAGAGTGTATTTTGCTTGGTATCAACTTTTATTCTGACTTCCAGGACAAGATGATTGCCTATGTCCTTAATTGTGTGTGCATTCTGACAGTCAAAATGGGTTGTGAGAGTAATCTCTTGGTAGTGTCATCAGCAGAGAAAAAGTTCTCTGAATTGAACTTAGATTACATGGGATGGTATGTTTTTGTTGGTTTTGTTTCTTTCTATCTTTTCTTTTTTTTTGAGATTGTGACCTCAGTTTTTGAACCTTAACCTCCTAGCCCTACTTATTTGGTGTCCCCAGTGTCTATTATTTCCATCGTTGTGACCGTTTAGTTCTACATATGAGTGAGCATGTAGTGTTTGGTTTTCTGTTTCTGAGTCAGTTCACTTAGGATGATGATGTCCAGCTCCATCCATGTGGCTGCAAAGGATAAGATTTCATCCTTTTTTATGGCTGTGTAGTATTCATGGTATACACACACACACACACACACACACACACACACACACACCACATTTTCATTGTCCACTGTCCAGTTGATGGACCTTAAGCTTGATTCCACATCTTTACAATTGTGAATTGTGCTGTGATGAACATGCAAGTGCAGGTGTCTTTTTTATATAATGACTTTTGGTCCTTGGGGTGGATAACTAGTAGTGTGATTGCTGGAACAAATGCTAGATCTACTTTTAGTTATTTGAGTAATCTCCATACCATTTTCCATAGAGGTTGCACTAATTTACACTCCCAGCAACAGTGTATAAGTGTTCACTCTTCTCCCCATCCACACCAGCATCTATTGTTCTTTGATTTCTTAAATAATAGCCTTTCTGTCTGGTGTAGGGTGGTATCTCATTGTGGTTTCAATTTGCATTTCCCTGATTATGAGTGATGTTGAGCATTTTTATATGTTATTGGTCATTTGTATATCTTCTTTTAAAAGATGTCTGTTCATGTCACTTACTTCTTTTTTAACTTTTTTTGTTGATTTGTTTGAGTTCTTTATAGATTCTGAATGTTAGTCCTTTGTCAGATGTATAGTTTGTGAATATCCTCTCCCATTCTTGTTTGCTCTGTTGATCCAAAAGTTTCTTGAAATTGATAAATGAATTTGGTAAAGTTTCAGGATACAAAATAAACACACACAAATTAGTAACACTGCTATACACCAATAGCGACCGAGCTGAGAGTCAAATCAAGGACTCAATTTCATTTACAAAAGCAGCCAAAAAGCTAAAACGCCTAGGAACATATTTGACCAAGGAGGTGAAAGATTTCTACAAGAAGAACTATAAATCTCTGATGAAAGAAATTGAAGAGGACACAGACAAATGAAGAAACATCAAATAATCATGAAGCGGAAGAATCAGCATTATTAAAATGACCATACAACCCAAGGTAATCTATAGATTCAATGAAATCCCTGTCAAACTACCAACATCATTTTTTCTCAGAATTAGAACAAACAATCCTAAAATTCATATATTAAAAAAAAGAGCTAGACTAGCAAAAGCAATCCTAAGAAAAAGAACAGCCAGGCTCGGTGGCTCAGCCTGTAATCCGACATCGTTGGGAGGCTGAGGTGAGTGGATTGCCTGAGCCCACGGGTTGGAGACCCGCCTGGGCAGCAAGATCTCATCTCTACAATAAATTAAAAAATCAGCCGGGCATAGTAGCGTGCCTGTAATTCCAGCTACTCAGAAGGCTGAGGTGGAAGAATTGCCGGAGCCCAGCAGGTGGAGGCTGCGGTGGCCGGGAGCGGCCACTGCACTCCAGTCTGGGCATCAGAGTGAGATTCCAACTCAAAAAAAAAGAAAAGAAAAAAAAAACAAAGCTGGAGGCATCAAATTGCCAGACTTCAAATTATACTAAGGGATTTCTATTCTGTTTTGAGGTATGGTTTATCCTCTCTATAATGCTGACTCCTAAATCTTAGAAGTGGGTATGATTTCCCTGTTGAGCTACAGACCTGTGTATTTAACTATTTTCTAGATAATTGCCACGTAGATGGTCCACCATCATCTCAAATTAAAGGAACTAAAGCAATTCTTTCTCTTTCCTATTAAAAAAATGATTTATACCCAAATGGAACTTTGCAATAATGGGAGGAATGGAACAAATCATATTTTTTACTTAGCTCCGTGACTGTGGACGGGTCACTGATTCTCCCTGATCTGTTTTGACACCCAATTAATAGGGTTAATCGTGACGAATGGTTTGTTAGTCCATGTTCCTTGATTCTGTGAAATTCACCTCAGCATCAAGAAAAGGGAGGCCCCGGTCCAGTCCTGGACAATTCATCCTCTCTTCAGCAAGGGATATCTCTCTTTCATCCTTTTTTAAGTTGAAGTTTCATGAAATACTTCTATAAAATAGCTATCCAGATAAAATGTTGTGAATCAATGAATTAGATGATCACTTAGGGATTCTCTAAATCTAGCATTCCATGATCCTTCAGTGAGGGCTTAAGTTTCTGGGCTGAGAAGAACAAAGCTACAGGAACAGCAGTTTTAGATTATAGAACAGTCTTTTGCCTTCTGTACTTCATTGCCTAAGATTCCTGAGAATTGCCAGGAAATATATATTTTGCTTTCCCTAATGCTAAGCATTATCGGACAGAGACATGGCTTTTGCACAAAGGGAGACAGAAGGCATTCTCTATTCTCTATTCAGAGCTACTAGATCAATATCATTATAGTTGTATTTGTTAATTAATTTGTTTGGATTTTTAAGCAGCTTTACCTTTTGTTGCGGTGATTATATGCAAAATGCAAAACAGCTTGACAGACCTTTGCTATCTAGACTTTCGATAATGATCTCTAAAAGCCAACTCATTTGCATAGAATCAGAAGTGGGAAACTCCTCAACACTGAACTCAGTGTGCAGTATTTCTAATGCCTCATATTGGATCAGCATTTAGCATTTTACAATACCCTTTTATGTCTATTTCTGCCCGAGGGCCCTAAAACACAAATTTTAACATTTCATGCTTCTCCTTGGTGATCATTCCCAAATAGAAATGGGCCTGCATTAATAATCACTGTTGAATAAGTGATTGTTGAGTGAATAACCAAATGAATATCACCAGGGAAAATTACTGTTTTGAATTCCTTTTGGGGTCTGAAATTTAGGAGCGTAAATACTTGCTGCTCTATTCAGGAAGGCATCTACCTTTGTATTGGAGTTGTTGGAATCCACCTTTCTAACCTTTCCTATTTTCTGGAAAAGGGATAACTTTCTTGTGGAAATTGCCTGCGATTCCTGAGAATTGCCATGAAATATATATTTTGCTTTCCCTAATGTTAAGCATTATCAGACAGAGACATGGCTTTTGCACAAAGAGAGACAGAAGGCATTCTCTATTCAGAGCCGCTGGATCAATATCATTATAGTTGTATTTATTAATTAATTTATTTGGATTTCTAAGCAGTTTTGCCTTTTGTTGTAGTGATTATACGCAAAATGCAAAACAACTTGACAGACCTTTGCTATCTAGACTTTCCATAATGATCTCTAAAAGCCAACTCATTTCATTTGCATCCTTTAATTCATAATACAAAAAATTCCAGGCCTCAACTAGTGCTTGTCACAGTGAGTGGGTACTTCAAGAGCTAAGAGTGCACAGGAGGGTATTTTTGGTTCATTATTGGGTTTCTATAATTGAAATGACATTTTGTGAGGGCAATCATGTTTTTTTAAGGGGAAACTCAAACCAATGCTGTAGTTTCAAAGTCCTCATTCCTATAACTACAAAAAAATTTGTTAGAAGTGTGTGTGTGTGTGTGTGTGTGTGTGTGTGTGTGTGTGTGTGTGTGTATGCACATGTGTACACAGGCATGCACATACATTGGCATGGGTCAACCTTATAAAATATATGCAGTGTTCTTTTTGTCTATATCCATCTGGTCATCTAGGGACTATGTAGACAATTTGCTGATAACTGCAGCATTCCCCAGTTTTCCTCCCTTTCTGTGCTGCCTGAGCCATAACTTCCAGGCCTAAGTAGAATGTGTCCTGTGCATTCAGCCCCATATGATGATTCATGGGAACAGAGTATTTATAAATCTTCTTTTCTGACCCTCTGGTTATATGGCAGTGTTTGCATTGAGGGAAAACCAGGATATTACAAAGGAAACTGCTTAAACAAGTTGTGCTTGGGAAGATTAGAGATGGGAGTGTGCAGAAGGATTAATCTGAAGTCTCTAAGGAGGTAATCTTGTTCAAATAATAGGTTTTCTTGTAACCATATTTTTTCAAGCTGATTATTTCTGTTGGGATATCCAATGTTGTGAAATCTTTTAAAACCTAGATTTTCGCTCCCTCCCTTCAAGTTCCTTGTTCCTATTTTCTCATTCTGGTGCATCATGGTTCATTTATGAAGTTCATTGTTTGTGTGTTCATTCATTCAACTGACATCTACTGATAATTAAGATGAATACAATCTCCGACTTCAAGTTACAGGGGCAAATCAGAACCAAACCAAAATAAGAACCTACTAGAATCCACTGTAGCAGGACTGGCCATTAGGCAGTGTGTGTGCATTCTGGGGTCTTACCAGGTATTCAGGCATTTGTTCTGATTTCATGACTTATTAAATAATTTGCATGTCAGAATTGTAAGTGCATGAGAACAATGAAGAAAATATGGAAAGAGTGATTCAAATTATTGTTGGAAGCTATTATAGAGGGGCCAGAAAGATTTTACAAGTTGGATTGCTTCTGTTTAGGCAGAAAATAAGTTGCAGAGAGTTCTAGGTAGCACGAGCTGCTTGAGTAAAGGCTGGGCAAATCAAGTGTTGTTTTCAAGTTTAGCTATGCATCCACACATGTTGTTGAAAATATTCAGTGTATAAATTCTGTCAGGAAAAGGCTTTTGAGGCGGTGTCTTGTAAAAGTTGCATATTTTCATTTTTCACTAGGGTAGCTTGGCCCAGAACATGTTGGTTAGATGAAAAAGTACTGTCTGAAATTAGAGAAGGAAAAAATAAAAGTGCGGAAAGAGGAGAAGGTCCTGTGCTCCCAAGGGTAGGTAAAAAGTGGCACCCTTCTGAAAAGGAAAGATGTTATGAGTCAGGAGTCTGGACTGCTGTGGTCATAGTCATAATTGCCATCATTTGTTAATCATTTACCACATTCCAGGTACTATGTTACAGTCCTTCTCATGCATGAGCTTCTCTTTTCAGCTGCTTAGCAACCCAAGGTGACTGGTAGTTAGTATAGCAGCTCCCTGGGTGAGTTTCTTCACCTCTTTCAGCCTCAGTTTCTTGTTCTGCAAAATGGAGATCACAGGACTAGGGCAATGCTTGTGTTAGGTGGTTAGCACAGTGACAAGCAGGAGGTAATAAGAGATAAGTGAGTATTAGAGTATAAGCTAATATTAGCAATCTTCCTTCCCTGTTACAAATGAGGAAACAGACACTCAGCAAGACCAAGCTGGTTCAGAGTGGTAGCTAAGGGCATTATGGAAAGATGTTCTTGTGAGCTCCTGTTAGAACTAAAAGTTGATGAACAGAGTTGCAGACTCTCACCAATGCATGACTGTCACCTTATCATTGTTGAAGAATTTTTCATTGATTGGTATCATTTCACTCTCTTATGCTCTGTGAGGACAGAGATTTTGGTCTTATTTTTTCCCCCTCTCTGTCCTCATCTTCAGCAGTGGTTAGCACATTATCTTTGAAAAATGAACGTTTCATTTTTCCTCTTTCTTTGGCTAGCAAACTCTTCATCTATCAGGATCCATGGGACATTGAACT
>NW_007033407.1:16332-24643 GCF_000164805.1 Carlito syrichta | reverse complement strand
TCCAAAGTCCCGAATTACAGTCCTTGAACTGTCTCCAGAAAGTTTCCAAGTGTAAAGTTTTTCATGTAGCAGTAATTTTGCTTCTGGGGCTTTATGGCCTTCAGAGCTTTGTAATCGCCTTTCTTGTCCAGTTGTCTCCATTACTTTTCTCTTATCCTGTGGTGTTTATTTCTAAAGAGAACTCAAAAGAAGCTTTTAGTAGTGTTTTCCAGACCCCCAAGGTTACTTTCTGCCTTTAGCTAAGTTATCATAAAAGTGACTATTAGTATATTATGAGTTCAGTGAAAACCCACTCTATAAGTGTTAACTTAGAGTTTTGACTATTGAATTAAGCAAAAACCTTAACAATTAATCTTTATCCTAAGTTAGTGAAAACAGTGTTATAAATCACCTACATAACTCCTAGATAAGTGTTAGAACTTATAATGAATTCATAATGAACTTACTATAAACTTGTGCTTCTAAAAAACCTTATGTCTAAACACTAAACTACATAATTCTAAATCAAATGAGTGAATATACTTATATCATTTATTACTTAAGCAATATCTAGTAACTTATAACCAAGTGAAAGAAAGCATTCTTGATGTGCTTCAGAGTTTAACCCTTGCATATGTTAGAAAAGGCCAAAAGGCATAGTGGGAAATGGAAAAATGAACCATGACATTCTCAGGTTAGCTGTGAGTACTTTGCATAAACATGCCATTTTTGTCTTCTGCAACTGCACAGAATTTCTTCAGCCATACCAACAGCAAAGACGGAAGACAGAAGGGCCTCAGCTGCCCGGACTCGCTTTGTGGCCGGGGTCCTCAGTGCACCTGGACTTTGTCAATCAGGTGGGCCTCCAAGGGTGACTCCCAACAATAGCTCTACTTTCTGTAGACTCCCCCAAATCAGGGACTGCTTTTTACCTCTTTCAGTGCCCCTGGCTCCTTGCTCAGCATTGGCTTGAAGTAGGTACTTTGCAGACACTTGAATAAATGACAACAAATACCTTCATTTGCATCCAAACACTTTTCTTGGTGTTTGAACTTCTCACATAAACCCTCAAACCCAAAGACCTTTGCTTTGAGCTTATAGGTTTTCAAAGAATGCTTTACCTGGGGACTGAGCAGATCTCACATGCCTGGGAGGAAGCCTTGGAGCAAAAGCGAGGCTATAGCTCTGAAAGAATTATGTCAACATTTAATCGCAAGAGATAGTTGCTCTGCCCAGAGGGCTTCTAGAACAATGTAGCTTTTGGGTTAAAGCTCAATTTTCGGTAATTGGTCAGGTGGAGGCAGTTTGATTATTGCAGTTTGGAAGTGAAAGCCTTGGTAACAATGTTTGTTACAGCTTCCAAAATGCCTCTATCAATCCATCTTGACTGGAAATCTCTCTGGCAGATGTGCCAATGCAAAGATAATGGTTTGTCTTTCAGGTTGGTTATAGACAATGTTCATCTTTTTTGTTGACCTTACAGCCTAATAAATGCAAGAACAACTGGACCCATGATTGGGCAATGGAGTGTATAGTCCTCAAGAGACATTTTCCTTCATACCAAGTGAGAAAATATCAGGATGAAACTGAGGAGTTGGTAAATACTCTATGACACATGTTAATATGACTTTTTGAGCTGTGAGAAAAAAAGGAACATATTCAGGTCATGTTGAAGTAACAGAGATTTGAGAAGCAATGGTGATGAGAATCTCAGGGACTTTGTAACAGCTGGACACCCAGGTCTCCCAGGATGGGATGTTGACTGAGAAACTAAAGGGTGAGTTAAGGTCTCAGCTCTAATAATTGGGCTTCTGTGTCACCACCTTGGCTCCAGAGATTGTTGATATCACTCTATTTGCTTTGTTTCTCCATCTCTTTCTGTATGTGTTTCTTTCAGCTGAGCATTCCTCTGACTTAGCCTAGTTCAAGCTCATTCTGGAGAATCTGATCAGACAGAACCTTTACAGGGGACAGCATATAGACGGGCTGCTTTTAAGTCACAAGCCCACTGTGAGTCAATCAGCAACTTCCATATAAGGCACATTAGGTACATAAAATGGCCACCTAGGTTTAAGTAACTACAGAAGACTTCTTCCTTAAGAGAGATGGTAAGTTTAGGCACTTGCTTTTAAATGATCTATGGGTAGCAGGCATTAGAATGTTTCTGTTTCATCAGGGGAAGCGGTCATAATTAACCCAATGAACATTCATTAATCATTGAAATTTAGGCATGGTGGCCTGGGATGTGACAATAATTTGATTTGCACATCTCAGTTCTTCCCAAGAGATTCTTTCTCATGTCAATCTCTGAAGCCTCTGCCAGTCCTTTCTTAAATGCACAGCAGCCATTGTGATTCTCTTCCTCCTACCCCACTGGACTGCTAAGTTCACCTAGCAGAAGAAGACTGTTTTCAGCCTCTATCTCTCTTCTCTGCCTAAGGCCTTTCTCAGCATTGGGAGCTTATTAAGCAGCAAGCAAGTCCTGGAAATGTGGGGCCGTTAACTCCCTGGGGTCTCTCCCAGCTGTTGAGAGTTCGTGGACTAATGTCCTAGCCTCCTGTGAGAAAACTCCTATTCAGGTTCCACATGGTTTCTTAGAGAGTCCTCATTGGGACTGAGTCCTAGTTGTCCACAGCAGGAATCTGATTGTTAATATAAGCTTTCATTGTGTTTCTTCCTTCTCGGTGTCATTTTTCATACTTCCTCACTTGTGCTTCTTGGTATAAACTCCCAAATATATTATCCACTCCAAAATCCTTGTCTCAGGCTTTACTTTTAGGGAAACCCAAACTAAGACAATAAAATATTATATCCATTTCAGGGACGATAATCAGCTCCCAATAGAGGAACCAATGTATTAATGTTCATCGTCTAAATAAAGTCTGTTCTACTATACTGAATGTTTCTATAAGGCAGAAAAGTTCATAGAGAATTGATTAAATATGGGAATATCAATATAGGATAAAAATTACTTTGTTCCATATGCAGTATCCCACAGAATCACGGATATTTTTCACTACCAAGAAGCAACAACTGAAGCAAAGCATACTAACAGCTGAACGCAGCAAGCCTCAGAAGAATAGAAAATAGTCCCTGCAGTTCTCTCCAGTTTTTGCCTCTTGACTCACTCTCCAAATCCTCACTCTTAGAAGTGCTTACTGGGTAATTTTCCCTGAGCTTGATGCTTCTGTTTCCATAATTTGGCAGTCTTGTTCTTCCCCTATAAACCTTCTATTAAGCTGCCTTAATTTTTTAAAGGAAAAGCCCAATATTTACTGTAATTTTATTTTAATTATTAATAATTTATCATGTATTCTCAAACATGTCAGTTAAAATAATAGTTATGATTGTGATTATTATTTACAATAATCATGTTGTTGCAAATTTGCAAAGATCTGCTGTGTTCTGCCCTAAACTTGTCTTTTCCAAACCCCCTGTGATTTCACTGCCCAATTTTCCTGAGCATGGGTTTTTTTTGGAACACAGATATTGTTTGAGAAACCTATTTCAGAGCTTCCCTGTACATAGGCACATCTATGTCAGTTAGATATAAGCACCCAGTTCATCATTTGTACTTGCTAAGGAGGAGAAGGGAGGAAACACAGAGCAACTTCCACGATCATTCAGATTGATATGCAATGGGATTGGCAATTAGCAGTTAGCTTTGGTTCTTTTCCCAGCCTGTTCTCAAAAGGGGGAAAGTTGAATTCTTTTTTTTTAATTTTTATTTTAAAGATGTTGAATTATTAGTATTTATCCTTTAGAGTTAGTCATACAAATGGGCATTGTACAGGTAAAGTTTGAGTCTCACTTTGGTGCCCACATCATCTGGTTTGAGATCAGGTATGCTTACTTATGAAGTGTGCCCACCCCCGCTCCCTCCCCTGGCAGTTTCCCACTGCTGCTAATCCCTAGTATTATGATAATTGTTCAGGGTCTGCTTATGAGTGAGAACATGTGGTACTCAGTTCTTTGTTTCTGTGATAGATCACTGAGTATTACAGACTCTAAATTCATCCAAGTTGCTGTGAAGTTCATAATTTTGTCCCATTTTATGTCTGCACAATATTCTATTGTGTATTTGTGTTAAACCCGTGATTTAAATCCGAGACCACAAAGAGCCAGCTATGATGCAAACACACGAGTGTCTTTATTCAGGCTCGAGTCTGGGCTCACGTATGAAGCTGGCAGCGACTTCAGGGACGAGAGCCCCGATCCAGTATGGCAAGCAGTTTTTATGCACACTTACAGACTTACAGAGGGAGGGGAAAGAGCTTTAAACTTGATTTTACATGATTGGGTAATTTCTCCTAATGGGTACGGGAACACTTGGTATTGGTAGGTGCCTTTCGTGGGCTTTAACCTGACTGCCTGTGATTGACAGAAACCCACTTAATGGGCAGAGTGGAATGTCAGCTAAGTTAGGTTCATACAGTCACTGCATATAAATTAACTTGAGCAAGCAGGCAGGAGGTCGCTAGTGCCACCAAGTCTGCTGATCTAAACTGAGGAATGCTTAGGAGGGCTTGTTTGCTTAACATTTACATAACATAACATGGTCATTATGGGACAACAAAAGCTAAACTTGACAAAGTTTTAAATATGAATGCTGCAAACACATACAGTGAATGTGGGGTAGAAATTCATATAGTACTAGTTCTAGGAATTTATAAAATATTGCAAACGTCTTATAGCAAGGTGGTTTTTCTAAAAGTCTTTTGATTCCCTGAGGTTTACACAGCTGCTACGTGTAAATTAACTTTGACATGGGAGCCAGAGGTTTAAGTCAACATAGAGCCTACTTGGAGAGCAGCTAGTGCCTCAGAGTCTACTGCGATAGCAAAGGAATGTCTGAAAGGGGCTTATTTCTTTAACATTTACATCCCATTGTAAAAGCAGAAGTCAGCATGGCAATTGGGACAAACAATGCTTAACCCAAGAGTTCTAAATACAAACACTACTTGAGACATTGTATAACTACACAATCAGTCACTACCCGGCACCTGATATGTGCCTAATTCTACGGGGTCTGAGGTAGGATTTAAAGTACTAAGAATTCATAAGGTACAATGTACATGAGGTAGGAATACACAAAATATATAGTAAACATGAGGTAGAGATATATAAAATATAGTGAACTAAACACTACTTTTACAGCAAGTATGGCTTTTTAAGTTTCTTGGTTTCTTGGGTCTCTCAATAGCATGCTCTTAACCTAAGTCTTTGGTATACTTTATTACTGTGCTCTCATATGTACCACATTTTTAAAATCCAGTTCACTTTCAATGAGCAGCACGGTTGGTTCCACGTTTTGCTATTGTGAATAGTGCTGCAATAAACATGCGTGCACAGGTATCTTTTTTGTAGAATGACTTGAGTTCCTCTGGGTATATTCCTAGAAAGGGGGCTGCTGGATCGTATGGGAGGTTGATCTTCTGCTAGAAGATGTGAGAGGCCTCCAGTGTTGGAAGTGGCTACGTCATGACCATTTGGTGTTCTATCAGTTGCATCCAGTATAAGATTCACCATTTGTTTATTATTTTAGGAGCATAGACCAACTGAAAAATTTTATACTGTTATTAATATTACAGCATTGTGTCTCCTTACTTTAATTTATATTTTGGACCCTTTTAATTAAAATGTGCCAGGTTTTACAGTATTTATTATCTCCACTGCATGTTCAGAATCATACTAGAGGGAAACGTATTGTTTCTATGTGACTCTCATAGAAAGCCTAAAGGATAAATACTAATAATTCAAATACATTTCTCAGATGAGAACACTGAGGTACAGAGAGCTGGAGGTGTCAGTCAAGATCTGTTATTAAGAGTCAGCACTATATAAACTCGATGTTCATATTCTTTCTACCTCAGAAAACTGCCTCTTAATAAACTATTTGGGATCAGTTGGTTTCATCACATGACATTGCATATGAATATGCTGGTTAAACCTAAGGGAAGGTAATAACCAACTGGGAGATCATAGTCTTGTGATGTAGGCATGATTAGAAGTCAGACATATTTTTGGGGGGTGGGGATGAGAATGATTTAAAGTTGTGAAATTTAAAGTGATGTCTAAATGTTGTTTTTTCTCCCAACTTATGATTGTATATATAAAAATATCTTTGTATATATATTCTAGTAGGAAAAAATATTGAATTGCAATAGTTTAGATAACAAGAAAATTGGTTTCTATTTACACTGAGTTTTCACAGGTGAGATATGCATTAAGGACACAAAAGCTAAAAAACAAAGAGAAATGGCAATTTAAGCATTTAAAAGCCTTGCTGAGTTTTTTATACTGTGTTCAGTGGAGTTGGAAAGGGAAGCTACAAACCAGGGGTTAGAAGGGAAGCATCTGGGCGGTGGAAAGTGCCTTGGGCTGGTGTATTTCTCCTCTATTCTCCCAAGTGACCTGCACCTTGAACTTCATCCATGGCACTCTATATTCTCAAATAGGTGTTGAATGCAATGACCACTAAGGTTCTCTTTCTGTTTCAAAAAAAGTCTGATTCCCAGGATTTTTAAGAGTTTTATGCCATTAGAATTGATTATTTCTAAATTGTAATCTACTATTCATAAAAAGAAAATTATTCAAGCTTGTACTTTTTGGCACAAAATATACCTGTGATTTTCTAAAATATTATCTCAATACACAAAGTTCTCACACACTGAAGCTAACTGGAGCTACCACAGAGTATTAATAGAAAATATATGTGAAAAATAAACACCTAAGTCAGTAATTCTAAGGATTCAAATCGACTTTACTTTCCACTAATTAGAAGCCAAACTCTCAGGTTTGCTGCTTGGATCTGCAGCTCCCCCTGCCTTGGGCTGCTCCATGATGAACACACTGCTGGCTGGGTCACATCTTCCATGAGACCAGGCATGCTGGACCTGGGGTAGAGAAGCCCTGAAAAGCCTTTATCAAAGACTTGGGTGCTAAAAGCAAAGACCTGCAGTGTTGCAGGAACAGGAGAGAAGCTCTGCTCTTTTAGCATCTGTTTGTGAATGTCTTTTTCATCAGCTCACTCTCACTCTTGGAGCTGCCTGGGTGGTTTGGGTGGGCACTTTCATTACCCAGCTATTTTTTATTGAGTGACTGAAGTGGCTTCGTGATTTTTTTAGGGAAAATAATTGTCTCCTGTGCTCTCTTGGAGGCACGTGAACTGCTCTAAGATTGCAAGTATGGAGCAGGACATCTCTGGTGCTATTGTGACATTTATAGATTTTATGTAAAGACATGAATATGGAGCTCCAGCTGCACCAGTTTTTTCAGTATCTCCAGAATACACCAGGCACCTGTCCACCTCAGGGCCTTTGCATATGTGTTCTTGCTGCTCGGAATGCATGTTCCACCCAATAAGTTCATGGCTTATTCTTTCTTTTACTCAGAGTCTTTGCTTAAAAATCCTCTTCTCCCAAAAGTCATCCTATTTAGATTAGCATCCCTCCTGTCACTGTCACTGTCTGTCCCTTTACCTGGCTTTACTTCTTCCAGGCTCTTACCTCCTAACATAGGAAATATTATACAAGTAAATATTATACAATTATTTTCCATCTCCTGCTCTGGAATGCTTATTCCCTGAGTGTAGGCCCCTTACCCATTTTGGTCTCTGCTTCATCCCTAGCACAGGGAGAGCACCTGTGACATAGGGAGGATGAAATACTATTTCCAAAATGAAAGAAAGAAAAAAAAGAAGAAAAGAAAAGATTCACATACAGAACAGAGTCATGGGCAAGAAATTTAAGTTGAAACATAATCTTGAAGATAGCAATGGCATAGGTGGATTTGTGAGATTCTCCAAACGTGACTTCTCAAAAAAACTCTTACTTGTCTTTCCCCATCCCCCAGCCCACCACCAGCTGCACTGGTCTGAGGCCCGGGGACCATCAGTCCCACGCAGGGCCAGATATTGTGGCTTCCTTCTGCTGCTGTTCCACCGTGTGTGTGGGAGTCTCGGGTCTCAGCTCACTCCCTAGCTACATCGTCTCTCGCCCGGCACCAAGCACCAAGCCACTGGTCACTCTGGGAGGCTCTGGGTGCCTGCCCCTCAGAGACACCGGTCCCATTCCTGGCTGAAGTACCCTGTGGGGGGCCCAGGGCCACTCTCTCAGCTCACCGCCTGCCCTTTGGAGCTTTGGAGCTCTGGAACTGTGGACCCACCCTGGCTGAGGCACTCAGTGTGAGACCCCAAGATGGGGGACGCAGACAAGAAGAGAGACACAGATCTGCAAAAACTGCCTCACCATACTCCAGGCAGAGACTTCCATTGCCCCGGCCACCTAGAAACAAACTTTACCTCAGTTCCTAAGGCAACAGTGCAAAACAG
>NW_007033407.1:14327-15646 GCF_000164805.1 Carlito syrichta | reverse complement strand
CCTATGCTCCAACCTGAAAAGTGAACTAAGCCAGAAGACGCTAATAAAGACAGGATATTGCAGAAGAGAAATAAAAGCAACCTCACCTTCCCTCAAAAACAGAATTAAAGAAGGGGAGGAAAAGGGGAAGAGAGAGAAAAATCTACACAAATGAAGAAAAACCAAAAGAAGAGTATGGGTCTCTCCCAGACCCCTGGGAGGGCAAACACTGTGAAAACTGACTTTGGAATGCAAACGATGAAGAGCCCCCAGAATGATATCAAACTACAAATGTAGATATCAAAACAATAATGGAGAGATTAAAAAGAATTGAGACACAAGAAGAAACTAGGAAGGAGCTGATATCTGAGATAACAGTAATAAAGAATACTGTGAATGAAATAAATAACAAACTGATAAGCATGGAAAGCAGAATTACCCAAGCAGAAGAAAGAATCTCAGAGTGTGAGGACAAAAATATAGAAATAACCCAAACTCTGAAAAACACAGAAAATAAGCTCAAGAAGACAGAACAAAACCTTCAAGAGA
The DNA here is from genome assembly GCF_000164805.1 of Carlito syrichta. Lineage (NCBI taxonomy): Eukaryota > Metazoa > Chordata > Mammalia > Primates > Tarsiidae > Carlito > Carlito syrichta. Next base: position 15,118 of record NW_007033407.1, on the reverse strand, counting down.
TGAGCAATTACCTAAAGAGGCCTAACCTAAGAGTAATTGGCATTCCTGAGGCAGAAAGAGAGACAGAGACCACACTGGAACAAACTTTCCATGAGATCATTCAAGAAAATTTCCCTTATCTAATCAGTGATGCAAAATTTCAAACACAAGAGATTCAGAGAATCCCTGCAAGAAAACAAATGAGAAAACCAACTCCTAGACACATAATAATTCGCCTAAATAAAGTAGACATAAAAGAAAAATCCTAAAGGCAGCAAGAGATCACCTACCAAGGAAGACCAATCAGAAGAGCAGCAAATTAATCTACAGAAACCCAGCAGGCTAGGAGAGCTTGGAAGCCTGTCTTCAAAGTCCTAAAAGATAAGCAATTTCAACCCAGAATAACCTACCTGGCCAAGCTAAGCTTCATCAGTGAGGGAATATTAAAATCTTTCCCAGATATCCAATCCCTAAGAACTTATGCTGCCACCAAACCACCTCTACATGAAACACTTAAGAAAGTACTAAACACAGAAGAAATGGAAAAAAGAACAATGTTCTTCACAAGTACAGGGAAAAGAATAAAATACACATGAACCAACCCCCAAACCAAAAGAAAGACAAAAAAACAAAGTGGAAGAACAACAACTGTATAAGAAATATATGATAGGGACGAACTCTCACATTTCAATAATTAGCCTGAATGTGAAAGAACTAGACGCATCACTGAAAACACATAGAATGGCAAAATGGATAAAATATCACCAGGCAACAATATACTGCCTTCAAGAGACCCATCTCAGTAGAAAGGA
>NW_007033407.1:13754-14061 GCF_000164805.1 Carlito syrichta | reverse complement strand
AGATATTGACTCTAACACCATCATAACAGGGGACTTTAATACCCCACTCACAACCCTAGAAAGATCATCAGGACAAAAAATCAGCAAGGAGATCTGGAGCTTCAATGAGACTCTGGACCAAATGGACTCAATTGATACCTACAGAACACTCTACCCAAAGACCACAGAATACACATTCTACTCATCACTGCACAGAAAGTATTCTAGGATCAACGACATAATTGGCCATAAATCAAGCATAAGCAAATTTAAAAGGACCGAAATTCTACCATGCACCTTCTCGGACCACAGTGGAATAAAAATAAAC
>NW_007033407.1:12029-13015 GCF_000164805.1 Carlito syrichta | reverse complement strand
CCAGGCAATTGAAAAAGATGGAACTCTCCCCAAATCATTTTACGAAGCCAACATCACATTGATACCCAAGCCAGGTACAGATCCAACAAAGAAAGAGAACTACAGGCCAATATCTTTGATGAACATAGATGTTAAAATTCTCTAAAAGATCCTAGCAAACTGGATTCAACAATACATCTCAAAAATCATCCACCATGACCAAGTAGGCTTCATACCTGGGATGCGAGGCTGGTTCAACATTCGGAAAGCCATAAAAGTAATTAAATACATCAACAGATGTCAAAACAAAAACCACATGATTATATCATTAGATGCAGAAAAAGCTTTTGATAAAATCCAGCACCCCTTCTTGATAAGAACCCTTGAACATCTAGGCATACTGGGAACATTCCTCAAAATAGTAAAAGCTATCTACGAGAAACCCACAGCCAGCATACTCCTAAATGGACAAAAATTGGAACCATTTCCCCTGAAAACTGGAACAAGACAAGGATGCCCACTCACCCCTCCTGTTCAAGATAGTACTGGTAGTCCCGGTTCGAGCAATCAGAGAAGAGAAGGCAATCAGGGGTATCCAAATAGGAAAAGAGGAAGTCAAGTTATCTCTCTTTGCTGACGATATGATTGTGTAACTTGAAAACCCAAGAGAATCTGTCAAAAACCTCCCTACATTGATAAAGGCCTTTGGCAAATCTCAGGATACAAAATAAATGTGCAAAAGACAATCGCATTTCTTTACACCAATAATAAACAAACAGAAGCCCAAATAAAAAACACAACTCCATTCACAATAGCCACAGCAAAAATGAAATACCTGGACATCTTCCTAACCAGAGACGTGAAAGACCTTTACAATGAAAATTACAAAACACTGCTCAAAGAAATCAAAGATGACACAAACAAGTGGAAAGATATCCCATGCTCAAGGATTGGAAGAATCAACATTGTGAAGATGTCCATCTTACCTAAGGCAATCTAGAAATTCA
>NW_007033407.1:4776-11372 GCF_000164805.1 Carlito syrichta | reverse complement strand
TCCAAGCAGCCAACAGACACATGAAGAAATGTTCAACCTCACTAATTATCAGGGAGATGCAAATGAAAACCACACTGAGATACCACCTAACTCCAGTCAGAATGGCAATTATCAACAACTCAAAAAATAACAGCTCCTGGAAAGGATGTGGTGAAATGGGAACACTTCTACACTGTTGGTGGGAGTGTAAACTAGTACAACCTTGTGGAAAACAGTGTGGCAATTCCTAAAACTCTAAATATCTACCTCCCATATAATCCCACAATCCCCCTACTGGGAATATATCCTGAAGAACTCAAATCACTCTATAAAAAAGATACCTGCACACGTATGTTTATCACAGCATTGTTTACAATAGCAAGAACCTGGAAGCAACCATGCTGCCCATCAAAAGAGGACTGGATTTTTAAAATGTGGTACATATACACGATGGAATACTACACATCCATAAAATAACAAAATCATGAATTTTGCAGCAACCTGGATGGAACTAGAGTCTATAATACTCAGTGACCTCTCACAGAAACAAAGATCCGAGTATCACATGTTTTCACTCATATGATGGACCTTGAACATCCAATGTAATACTGTAAGAAAATGACTGACAGTAGTGGAAAACTATGGGCGGGGAGGAAGATGGGATTAACAGCAGAAAATATCTGTCTGGGGATGGGGAAACACCTCTTATCAACAAGGGTGCCTGAATGAAATGTATTTGTATACCTAACCCTTAACTGTACCCCAAAATATCATAATAAAAAATAAATAAATATATTTAAAAAATCTTTGCCTTAAACACTCACAATATCTGCACACATTTGACAATTAATAAATGTTTATTGAAAATAACAGCAGGCCAGGCATGTTGGCTCAGCTTGTAATCCCAGCACTTTGGGAGACTCAGATGAGAGGATTATCTGAGCCCAGGGGTTCGAAACTAGCCTGGGCAACTTCGTGAGACCTCATCTCTAAAATAAATAACAAAAAACAAAACCAAAAAAAACTACTCGGGCATGGTAGCATGCATCTGTATTTCAGCTACTTGGAAGGCTGAGGCAGAAGGATCACCTAAGCCCAGAAGGTAGAGGCTGTGGTGGCCGTGAGCGTGCTACTGCACTCCAGCCTGGGTGACATGAGTGAGACTCCAATTCAAAAAACAGAAAAAGAAAATAACAGCAAATACCTGAGCCAGGGACCATCCATTCCATAGATATATAAATGAGTCCCAGGGTTTAAAAGGAAAGAGATAGCATGGCAAGACCATGGTCTTGGGAAACAGTTGACTACTGAGTTCAGTTTCTGGGTTTCCTAACCTAAGCTACACGACAATTCAAAAGCTGCAGTTGTGCTTAGCCTGTTGACTTGTCTATAAAGGGATTATTATTCTAACAACAGCAAGAATAATATAAATAGCACCTACGCTGTAGCTTCTGATGAAGATAACATGTGCAAAGCAACAAGCTAGATCTGGGGTCTGGGCATTAGTAAAAATGTTGCGTGTTATCTCATTATGAAACAAAACTTGGAAGGTGGAATGTACCCCACTTCCTCTCCATCTCTTACCTACTAGGAAGGATTCTGATTCATTCACCTAAGTTCTTCTCTTTCCCCATCTTTGAAGGATTATTTCATCTGGTGGTGACCCCAAACTGGAAGAAGTAGAAAGGAAAGTCTTAAATCTACATTCAGAAGAGGCAGGACTAAACCTAGGGTGAAAGGGAAGCAGATGCAAAATCAGAGAAAGCATTTCGATATCCAATATACATCCTTTGAAGAATTAAAAACTATATGGTACAAACTGTGTTTATTTATTCTACGGATTTATTCGAGGGCACAGTGAGGTGCCTAGCACATAAAAAGTACTCAATACATGTGTGTTGAATAATGAATGAGGGGCATGAATAACTAGGGAGTTAATTTTGTTTGCTAATCTGTGTGCTTTTTCCTATGACATTGACCCACACTCACAAAGTCTCTTCCTCCATTCTTCAGTCATTCATTTCTTTATGGAATTACCTTATGTCCACATGGTTTATGGATATGTCAGACCAAATTGAGCATTGCTTTTCCTTCCACTTTTTAATGAGATGAGTTTTTGGTCCTTTGATTCACAGTGAATTTCAGAATCCCATCAACTAAACACCTCTTAGAGGCCCAATTACTAAGACTATAAACCCCTCCAGTATGTTAAGGGTTTCCTTGTAAAGATACCGCTATTATGCATCTGGTGAAAAACCCTCTCATCTTTAGCTCAGTTCAACAATCTTCCATTCAGTGCCCAGCACTAAAAGTTTTAAATGGAAATTCATTCCCTACTCCTTCTATTTTAACTGTCAAAATCATAAACCATATTGCTTCTGACTGAAAACCCACTAACAGTTCCCTGCTGACCACCCCTTTGCACCTTTCCAGGGCTGGCACTGATGAAGCCGCTATCAATGGGGAATCTATATTGTGAATGGGTATTTATTATGAGAAAATCATGTGGCATCAAAAAGAATGATTGCCTTCATAAGTATATAATTTTTTATACTATGACTTTCTCAATGGAAAGGCATTCTAAGGGAGGCATAACTGCTATTTCTCGATGTTAAACATACCTCTGAGGAGTAGTTCATGGTCCAACTCCCTGAGTGTCATTCCTTCCTGTGGCCCAGGCAAAAGAGGGGGAAGGGAATAAAATTTCATTGAGCGTCTACACAAGGCCAGGCCTCGTGAGTTCCCAGACATTGGTTTCTCATTATAATGCCTTGAGAATTGCATGGAATTATCCCCATTAAAAGAGAGGAGAGATTCTGACAGGGTTTAAATCACTTCTCATAAAGCTACCTTTTGTAGATGTGTGAGATCAGAATGCAGGTCTGTGACACAAAAGTTCAAACTTCATAGAGAGTATATAGCAATTCTGTATACTCTGGCCAGATTTCTGTATAACAAACTTAAGAAATGAGTTCCCCAAAGTACTGGCTGCCCCCACAAGATTTTCCTCACCACCTCACTGCAGTGTTTAAAAGTCCACTATTAAAATCACTCTTCTGAGGTAAGGCAGGAGTCTTTATTAGGCTTCTGCTAAACTGTCTTATGCAGTATGCGATGTCTAATATAACTACTTTTTTAAGTCAAGAAAAATTTGTGGAATTTAGGTCAAGATGCACTGAAAATAGTTTGTGAAACCTGAAAATCCAACGCTGATATATTTAGCATCAGGTCCAAACCATTTCTGAAGGATTGAAACTCTTTCCTTAACTGAAGAAAATTGAGGAGTGATATGAGACTGGAGATACACTATCTTGTCACAAATAACTGTAGAGTATTGTGGCAAAACCCAAAGATGCTATATGGTTGCTGGATCAGTTAGACCTGATTTCAAATTCTAGTCCTGCCAGTATAACTTTCTGCCTGATTAGCTTTGGGCAAATCAGTTAATCTTTTGAGATCTATTACCTCCCTCTTAGGGCTGTTGTAAGGCTAAATGAGATGGTGGCTAATGCTTGCTACAGAGACAACAGCCAACCTATGGTAATAATAATAGCTTAAATTGTTTTTGTCTTTACTGTATTTCATTATCCAGTAAATTTCAATATATCTGATTAAATGCCCCCAAATTACTTTATTCTCAACATTTCTCAGTGCAAAATATGAACTGTCCTTTGACCGTAAAATATATATTGACCTTACATTGAAAGCCTATGTATGCCCATCACTCAATAAAAATGTTTATTATAAAAATGTTTAAATCCACAGATAAGTTGAGTTTTGCTCATGTATGCCCACCACCTATTAGTAGATTCTATCATTAGCATCTTACTCCACTCCACTTTACCATCTCTTTCTTCCTCTACACATCATCTATCCACCCATTAAACCATCTTATTTCAATTTTATGCATTTCAAAATAAATTGCAGACATTGGTATGCCTTCCCCTAAATACTTCAGCATGCATATTACTAATTACAGTTCAATGTTAACTTACAGTTTTTTTTTCTCTTTTGATGTAAAATTTACACATAGTGTAATGTCTAAATCTTAAGTGGACAATCTCAGAGTTTTAACACATACACCTGTGTAATCCCAAAGCATTATTAAGATGTAGAATTGCCCCCAGAAAACTCCCTCCAGTCTCTCTCTGGTCAATTCTGAACCCCGCCATCTCATAAGTAACTACTACTCTGATGTTTTCTACTTTGGATTGGTTTTGTCTGCTCTAGAACTTGGTATAAACGGAATCACACAACATACACACTTTTCTGTAAGGCTTCCCTCACCGCACATTATGTTTTTAGACTCCATCCATGTTGCTGCACCAATGTACCTACTGAATCCATAGAAACAACTATTTTTTTGTGTTTATGTAAATCTTAACTCATCCCGATGCCAGACTTACCTTCTCTGTGCCAAGCACACTGAGTGCTCTCTTGTCCCTGGCCTCTTACGTTCCCAGCTCAGCCTTTGCTCTCATTCTTGCTTTCCAGTACTCTCCCTGGTCTCTGCCTATTCATATCCTGTTCTTCCTCCAGGGATCAGCTGCAGTCCCAACACCTTTTGAAGTCTGTATTGCCTCCTTCCTTTGGACAGCAAATTGCCATCCCACTAATTGCTTATGTTGCTGTGAGCGAGCAGTTCCTGGTCATGAACCGAGGGAGGGAAAGATGGGGGGACTGGGAGTGAGGGTCCCTGTTTAGATTCCCAGGGAGGGGCTAGGCCAGATGTACTCTTCAGTCATTGTAGGTGAAAGGAATGAACCCAGAGGGATGATTGCAAGCCTCCAAAGAGATAAGATTAAAAAGTGAGGAGTGAGGGAGGAGAAGTCAAGGGGATCAGCCCAGAGTCGGGGGTGTGACTTGGGATGAGGCTTGGTGGTTCAGGAGGGAGATACTGAAGAATGGAGGGAGATGCTCAGGAGTAATTGCTCTCATATGTAAATGGCCAAAAGATAAAGTAGCTAGAGTGATGTTCCTTGTCAGAATGCTACACCATCATGCAACATACATCTACTTTTTTCTGCTAAATTGCAAGTTAGTGTCTTACTATTGACAGGGGCAAAGTTTCATAAGGCGTTTATTTATTTTGTCCCCTGCTGTGACCTGCTTGTGAGAGGAGCCAGTAGGTACTTGCTAATGGAAAATGATGCCTCTCACTTGGCCATCATTCTAGCAATTAGTTTCATTGATATTCTGGGACTGGGCTTAGTGTATATTTAACTGGATTGACCATTTTGGCCACTATAACCTTTGCAGCAGCTGTATCTGTAAACTTGGTCTTCTCAAGGAAATGGGGATCAGGCACTGGGGACTGTGTCCATTTTATTGCCATTTCACTATAACAGCATGGTAGCATCCAGCTGTTAACATTCATCGTGTAAAGTGAAAACATGGTGTACTCTCAATCTTTGTTTTTTGTTTCTCTGAAATTAAAATAGAAAACTAGACTCATCTCAAAACCTTTGGTGCCAGGTATGAAAACTGGGCATGGCTGCCCATTGGACTTCCAGCCTTGCTTAGGTTTGTTTACAACTCCGTGACATTTCATTTCCGTTGGGGAAATTGGGTCATGGCCAGACAACCGCTGGGTATCAGTCTCTGACCTCTTATTGCTTCTTTCCCTCTTAGCTCAGAAGATTCTCCTCAGTTAAGACTGATTCTGACTCAGCCCAACAAAGATCAGAAGCAATGCATTGAAAGCAGCCTCCCTTTCACATCTTTTAACATTTTGTATTTTGAAAACATTTCAAGATAATTAGAAGACTTCTTGCTTTCTCCTGAGGACTGGGCACAAGTGTAAAGAATGATCACTGTAATGGCATCTCTCTGATTAAAAAGACAGGCAGCAAAATCGAGAGAGAGCCTCAAATTCTGAAACATCATTAGCAGGATTCTATTTTGGTTAAATATAATATTCTTGGGGTCACAATGTTCCCTTCAATGAGTCTGACCATTTTATATCATTTAGGTAGAAACAGACTCATCATGTCACAGGCAAATGGCTTTATCATATTTAATTAACCCAACACCATGTACTAATCTCCCTGGTAATTATCCCTCACTAGAACTTGAAAGTGTACTGCAACAAATAAACTATCAAAGTTTCAGGTATACTTAAACTGTTGCTAGATGCCATGGCAGAAGAATATTGACAAGTCACAGTGCAATACCAATTATACTAAGAACATGTAAATGGCTTCATCCAAAAAAGAAAGAACCAGATAGGAGGTTTTATATACCGCATCCGCGTGCTTTAGGAAATGGGGTATTGAAAAAGCAAATGCCCTCAGCATCAAGGAAGAATGAGGAATAAAGGAAGATATTTGTGTGTTTATGGTGCCTCCAGTTCTGTAGGGCAGTAACATTCAGGAGGACATGAGTGGCCATTGACATTTATGTTTCCTGATGCTACCCTGCATATAGGCAAATGAGTGTTATTGAGGATGAATGTTACATTTTTCTTATGATTTCAGTTGATGAAAAGGGAGAGGAGACCTGACTTGTTCCATGATTATCTAACTTTTCCTTCATGCTTCAAAATGACAAATTCTTTATGGAAAAAAATGTACCCACCAGGTGGTGAGTCAGTGTGTTTCCATTGACCTGGCTTTTCT
>NW_007033407.1:1181-4560 GCF_000164805.1 Carlito syrichta | reverse complement strand
AAAGGGGCTTAAATATCTACAACTCCGAACCTACCAGTCCCTGGCTGCTGGGATGGGGTGTGGACAGGGGCACATGTTCCCAGACACTTCTGTACCCCTTGGGCACATACAAAGCAGATCCAGCATCCTGGATGCAGCATATTTGCAAGAGAGACACAGATGCCCTTGGTGTGCTTGTGTTAGCTAGTGATGGCTCATGAGAACTGGGTGTTGAATTGTTAGGAATTTTGCAAGCTGGTTGACCTCACATTGATAGTTGAAGTCAGCTATAGTGGGAGTATTTATACTATGGAAACTGGCCAACACTACAAACTAGAGATCCCTTCTCCCTATCCAAAAGTGGTTGCTAAATGTTTACCAGCATACTACTACAATGCTGGCTTTTGGAGGTGGAAGCACACTGGAAGTCTGTGAGCGCTAAAATGGCAAAGGTATCCTAGGAGCTGTGGAGGGAATAAAGATAGTATCTGCTTTAGAGCTAATCTATACTGGTTACAAATGGAGCAGGAAACCTGACCCTGCCCTCACAGGGTAGGCAAGTGCATCTGAGATAAAGGGAACCGGTGAGAAGGAGGACAAGTCACTGGATTTCAGGGAAAAATTTTTGAACCTGAGTTGGCTTGGGTATGAGAAGTGCTAAGCAGACAACACTTAGAAAGAACTGAGATGATAATGGCTAACCAAGCTAGAAAACACTTATACTGCCAGCCACTGAGCTAGATGCTTTACTTTGGGTTATCTTCACAGCAGCACTGGGAGGTAGATGTTGTCATCATCACCATCATCCTCATCATCATCATCACTCTAATTGCTATTATCATCTACGTCATTCCTTTTCTACAGATGATAAAACTAAGATTTAGAGAAGAAAATAATTCTCCCATCATAATGGGAGAGCTGAGCTTTGAACCCATTAAGTCTGACTCCAAAGGCAAAGCTTTTAATAGCTAAGCCAGAATTCTTTCCTGGTCCTTAGTCCATGTGATGGTGGCACAGATTGGAAAGGTGTCACCAGGATGACCCCAAAGTACCTTAATTTTACATGGTCACAGGTTTCTCCATCTGGTTATCAGAAAAAGCTATCGAAGGGGCATGGGAGCCCAGAATCAGTGGTTGAGTCTCCTAGTGTGGAAGGAATAGGACTCAAGTCCGATTAAGTGATGGAGCTCTGAATATGCTCCTTTCACCTGTCACAATCACTCAAGGCTGGCCCAAAACACAAGATACAGAGACCAAAAGGTTAACAAGACCTGGGAGATGGGTTGAGCCAGCAGAAACATGAACAGTCAGCCTGTGTGACTTCTTTTGTGGTACAGAGATACGTGTCCCTCTTATTCATTGTGGTTTTCATTGCCATGAGGGCCACCACTCTGTGAAAGTTCCTCCTTCCTTTTTCTGTTTTGCCCACCCCTGGATTGATGCAGTGGTCAGCGCTGAGGACATGTAAAGGGTCTGGAAGTCTACCACTCCTGACCTGCCTTCCCTTCTAGGCCCTCAGGAATCTCCTCACTTAAATAGGCCTGCAAGGGGAAATAATAGATAGCCTCGTCCCTATGACATACTGGAGATAAATCTGGAAGTTTCCTTTGAACATGGGGTGAGTTACAGCTTTGTATTTTAGGTCTCTTTGTCTTGTGTTTTATCCCATACCAGTCTGGAGCTGCCTTTCAAGTGTCGCCAATCTTCAATACATCTTGTGTTTTCCTCTATGTATGTGTATTTGTATGTATGAATATTCACTTACCATTATAAAGTAACTTATCTGCAACAAATTGAAAATAAATATTTCCTTATGTTCCCTACATTTTATTTTTTTCTTAATTTATCCATGAATATTGTTTTTCTTTACACCTAACTCATTACTCATCAATGGAGTTCTTTTTTAAACAAAAGTTTGCTTGCCTGATTAATTGTCAAAGGGGAGGCTACCCGGTAGTGGTCAAGAGTCAAAAGTACAGGCCTTGGTAAAACACTGCTCTGGTCTTCCATTGACTTCTAATGACCTCAGTTTCTTCATTTCATTTCTGTGTACCCAAATCTCCCCATCTGTAAATTGTGGATACTTACAGTACATATCCCATAGGTTATTGTGAGAAATAAGTGAGTTTGTATTCATAAAGTCCACAGAAATATACATAGTACAGAGTAAGCCCTACCTAGTGTCAGGATCTATTGCTATGTATTCTTTAGGAGGTTTAAATATTGGCCTTCAGAAAAAGAATTCTTCCATTCAAGGAGCATTCATTGAGCATATCCTATGAGCGTGTCTCTGTGCTATGCCCTTCCATATAGATTTTATCTGATATAACCTAATACTCACCATCACCCTGTGTTAAAGTGATTGTTCTCATTTTCCAGAGTTTGAATCCTGGAAATGCTGTGTATTCCCTATGTTAGTCAGGATAGGTGAGGCTATACCACATTCACAATCACAGATCTCAGAACCTGTGCACAGTATTTCTCACTCACAGAAGTCTACTTGCCAGGGAGTGCTCATCCATGAGGGGCCAGTGTCCTAGGTTGCCTCTTCCTGTGCTCCCTCTGTTACTAAATGTGTTCTTACTATTGCTGCAGCTGGGAAAAAAGTGCTGGGAAGTTTTGGTGATGAAGTGATTTGACTTAGAAATGAAATAGGTTACTTTTGCCTACTGCTGATGAGCAAGAATGGGTTATAGGACTTGACCTAATGGACCTGGAAATCATATCCTTCCTCTTCAGGAAGGAGAGTAGAATGGGGTTCAGTGAGCAGTACATATCTCTACCACCCACTTGGGACTTTGAGCAACTTTCTACATCTCCATGTCCTCATCAGTGAAATGGGGATGACAATTGCACCTACTGAATATTTGTGATAGAGTAAACAGTCAAATGCATATAAAGCTCTTAGGACAGTACCTGGCATTCAGGAAATGGCCAAAATGCAGTCACTCTAGTCATTTTCTACAAGAAAGTCAGCACAACCTCACAATGCAGTCGAGTGACCATGGCTTTGGATATAGTCATGTGTGGGTTGAAAATCCAGTTCTTGTACTTACCAGCTGTATGAGCTTGGAGAAGTCATGTACCTTTTCTTATCTTCATTTTTCTCATATATAAGATGTTATGGAATGACACTCACCCTGTAGGCTATGTCAAGGTTTAAGTCATTGACATCTATTGACCTCTTGAGCTTAGTGCTTAGAATCTGTTGGCTTGTTTATTTCTATGACAATGCTATGATATTGGTACTCTTTTAGCCACATTTTAAAGCTGAGGAAACTAAGACCCAGAAAGGTTAAGTAGAACACCTGAGGTTCTCTAACTGGTAAACAGTGGAGCAAGAATTAAAATCTGGGCAGTTTGTCTTCTCCATCAATGATCTGGTTTTATTTTTAATTTT
>NW_007033407.1:0-909 GCF_000164805.1 Carlito syrichta | reverse complement strand
TCTTGCAGGGGTCTCTGAATCTCTTGTGTTGAATTTTTGCATCACTGATTAGATAAGGGAAGTTTTCCTGAATGATCTCATGGAAAGTTTGTTCCAGTGTGGTCTCTGTCTCTCTTTCTGCCTCAGGAATGCCAATTACTCTTAGGTTCGGTCTCTTGAAGTAATCGCTCATCTCTTGAAGGTTTTGTTCTAACTTTTTGAGCTTATTTTCTGTGTTTTTAAGAGTTTGGGTTAGTTCTATATTTTGGTCCTCAAACTCTGAGATTCTTTCTTCTGCTAGGGTAATTCTGCTTTCCATGCTTATCAGTTTGTTATTTATTTCATTCACAGTATTCTTTATTAATGTTATCTCAGATATAAGCTCCTTCCCAGTTTCTTCTTGTGTCTCCTCAATTCTTTTTCATCTCTCCATTAATGTTTTGATATCTAGGTTTGTAGTTGGAGACCCTTCATTCTGGGGGCTCTTCATTGTTTGCATTCCGAAGTCAGTTTTCTCAGTGTCTGCCCACCCAGGGGTCTGGGAGAGACGAATACTCTTCTCTTGGTTTTTCTTCATTTGTGTAGATTTTTCTCTCTCTCCACCTTTCCCTCCCCTTCTTTAATTCTGTTTTTGAGGGAAGGTGGGGATGCTTTTATTTCTCTTATGCAATATCCTGTTCTTCCTTATGAGGGTCTTCTGGCTTTGTTCACTTTTGAGGTTGTAGTGTAGGCTTCAATCTGTACTTTTTGAAATTTTGAGGTTTAATTGAGAGGGAAGCTGTGGTTCAGAATGTATATGCTGATTCTAGCATCCACGAACAGGTGTATGAACACACTGGAGCCTATTTCCTCTGCCTTATAATCTGTCCGTGTAGCAGTATGTAGTCTTGGTCCCTAGATTAAAAAGGGGGTATAAAAGTGGAAAATAAT
>NW_007033406.1:0-322 GCF_000164805.1 Carlito syrichta | reverse complement strand
GAACAAAACCTTCAAGAGATGAGTGATTACTTCAAGAGATCAAACCTAAGAGTAATTGGCATACCTGAGAGAAAGAGAGACAGAGACCACACTAGAACAAACTTTCCATGAGATCATTCAAGAAAACTTCCCTTATCTACTCAGTGATGCAAAAATTCAAACACAAGAGATTCAGAGAACCCCCACAAGACAACAAATGAGAAGACCAATTCCTAGACACATAACAATTCACCTAAACAAAGTAGGCATAAAATAAAAAATCCTAAAGGCAGCAAGAGAAAAAGGCCAGATCACCTACCATGGAAGACCAATCAGAATAGCA
>NW_007033405.1:0-681 GCF_000164805.1 Carlito syrichta | reverse complement strand
CCCACTAGATAAGTCAGTGGGGTAGCCAGGCTGACTAGTAGAGTGGCTGGCTAGTTAAGCCAGCTAGCTATCCAACAGTCCAGCCTGCAGGATGGCTATTTAAGCTGGCTGGCTAGCCAGCTGGTCAGCCCACTAGCTAGCTAGCCGGCTGACTAGCCAGATAACTAGCCAGGTATCTAGCTAGTTTACCCGCATGGCTAGCCATGTAGATAACCAGGTATCTAGCTAGTTAATTCAGCTGGCTAGCCAGCTATCCAGCCCAGTTGCTGCTCAGCTAATTAAGTCAACTAGCTAGCTAGCCAGCTTGTTAAGTCAGGTAGCAAGTCAGCTAAACATTCAGCTAGCTAGTGAAGTCAGATGACTAGTCAGCTTGCTGGTCCGCAAGCTAGTTAAGTCAGCTAGCTAGCCATCTAGGTAGTCAGATAGATAGTTAAGTCAGTTAGCCAGTTAACTAGCCTGATAGCTAGCTAGTTAAGTCAGCAAGTTAGAGTTATATAGCATGTTTGCTAGCTAGTTGTGTCAGCTAGATATCCAGCAAGCTAGTCAGCTAGCTAGTTAAGTCAGTTAGAAAATCAGCTAGTTACTTAGCTAACTAGTTGGCTAGCAACTCAGCTATCTGGTCAGATAAATAGTGGGCTCCCTCGCTTTCCATCAGGTCAACTAATTAGTTGGCTTGCTCAC
>NW_007033404.1:0-381 GCF_000164805.1 Carlito syrichta | reverse complement strand
CCCATTATCAGAACTTGCTCCATGACACTTGGTGACTGACTATCAGTCTTGTACGGCTCCAGGTCTCTCCTTTCCTGGGCACTACTCTCAAGAGAAGCCTTCACTGGATCAGGCTTAGCTCCTAGATCTCACACCCTCTTCTGTGTACAGGGGTCAAAGAGCTCAATGGAGGTAATGCTGGCACAAGAACAAAGGATACAACATATTCAAGTCCAAGGGTATCTATTATTATCTTATGCTATTCTGCATAGGATACTTAATCCTATACAGGTTAATTAATCAGGACAGAGGTTTTAATCACTTGACAATGCGGACTTTGACCCACTGTGGTTGAAGAATAGGGAGGAACACCAAGAAAGCAAAATGACAAAGCTTGACAGG
>NW_007033403.1:0-416 GCF_000164805.1 Carlito syrichta | reverse complement strand
CCAGTATTATAAACTCTAATTCCATTCAGGTTGCTGCAAATTTCAGGATTTTTTTCTTTTTTATGGTGGTGTAATATTCCGTCTGTATATACACATATATTATACACATATACAGACGGAATATTACACCACATTTTTTGTATATACACATATACAGATGTGTATATACAAAAAATGTGTATATGTACCACATTTTTTTAATCCAATCCTCTTTTGATGGACAGCATGGTTGGTTCCATGATCTTGCTATTGTGAACAATGCTGTAATAAACATACATGTGCAGGTATCTTTTTTATAGAGTGATTTGAGTTCTTCCAGGTATATTCCCAGTAGGGAGATTGTGGGGTCATATGGAAGGTCGATTTTTAGAACTTGTAGGATAGCCACACTGTTTTCCACAGAGGCTGTACTAATT
>NW_007033402.1:0-439 GCF_000164805.1 Carlito syrichta | reverse complement strand
GGGCCAACAGACTGGCCCCACAGCCGTGGGATTCCTTAGGGAGGGGGAGAAAGAGATAGAATTTTAAGACTGCCATGGGTAACAGCCGTGGGGTCCCGGACCCGCTGGAACCGCAGCCGTGGGAGTTTTTAAAGTTCGAGAGAGATGTAGGGGAAGAGGAGGCCTTTAGGGTCTGCAGCCATGGGGCCCTGGGCCCTGGGCCCGCTGCAAACCGTGGGAGTTTTTAAAGTGTGAGAGAGATAAAGGAGAAGAAGAAGCCCTTAGGGTCTGTGGTGGTCGTAAAAGGTGGTCGTAAAAGGTCGTAAAGGCCGAGGCAGGTGTGTTCCCCCTCGCCCAGGGGCTGGAGGGGGGGTGTTTAAAGTCTTTCCCTCCAGAGTTTCCTGGAAAGTTTTTACTCCCTTGTTTGGGGGAGGGGAACTTACCTATCCAACGGTCGCTG
>NW_007033401.1:0-769 GCF_000164805.1 Carlito syrichta | reverse complement strand
TTCCTCTCCATTACAATCCATTCCTGGACATTCCATTCCATACTTTTCCTTTTTTCTCCATTCTTTTCCATTTATCTCCATTTAGTTCCACTTTTCTCATTCTATTCCATTCCATTCATTGCCCTTCTTTCCATTCCATTTCACTCCATTCCATTCCACTCCATTCCATTCTGCCTCATTACATTCCATTCCACTGCAAGCCATTCCATTCCAATTCTCACCATTCCATTCCTCCCCATTCCATTTTTCCCCATTCCTTTCCTCTCTATTCCATTCCATTTCCTTCTAATCCATTCCTCTCCATTTGTTGCCACTCCTCTGCATTACTTTCCATTCCTCTCCGTTCCATTTCATTCTTCTCCATTCCTGTCTATTCCTCTCAATGTTTCTCCAATACATCCCATTCCATTCCTCTCCATTCCATTCCTCTCTTCCTTTCCTTTCCATTCTATTCTGCTTCATTCCATTCCTTTCTTCTCCATTCCAATCATTTCCACTCAATTACATTTTGTTCCTTTCCATTTATTTCTCTCCATTCCATTTCATTACTCTCCATTCCATTAAATTCCTACCCATTCCATAACATTCCATTGCTCTGAATTTCATTCCATTCCTCTCCATTCCAATCGAATTATCTGAATTCCAACCCATTCCATTTCATTCCTCTCTATTCCATTCCATCTCTCTCCTTTACTCTTCATTCCTCTCGATTCCATTCCTCTCCATTGCATTCCATTATTCCCCATTCATCTCCATTCCATTCCATTCC
>NW_007033400.1:0-409 GCF_000164805.1 Carlito syrichta | reverse complement strand
GAATGGAGAGGAATGGTCTGGAATGGAGAGGAATGGAATAGAGAAGAACTGTATGGAATGCAGAGGAATGGAATGGATGGTATGGAATGGGATGGAGAGAATGGAATGGAATGGAATGGAATGGAGAGGAATTGTTAGGAATGGAATGAAAAGGAGAGAAATGGAATTGAATTGAATGGAATGGGGAGAAAAGGAATTGAATGGAGAGGAAAGGAATGGAAAGGAATGGAATGGAGACGAATGGAACTGAATGGGGAGTAATGGACTGAAATAAAATGGAGAGGAATGGAATAGACTGGAATGAAATATAGGGGAATGGAATGGAATGGAATGGAATGGAGTGGAATGGAATGGAGAGGAATGGAATGGAAAGAAGAGAGGAATGGAATGGATAGAAATGAAATGGAAT
>NW_007033399.1:0-2108 GCF_000164805.1 Carlito syrichta | reverse complement strand
CTTGTTCTAGATTACTGTCTGAGACTAGAGTAATCAGTCAGAAAGGCGGTGCCGATCTCTTTTCTTTCTTTCTTTCTTTTTGAGTTGGAGTCTCGCTCTGTCGCCCAGACTGGAGTGCAGTGGCTGCTCCCAACCACCGCAGCCTGGACCTGCTGGGCTCCGGCGCTCCTTCCGCCTCAGCCTTCCGAGTAGCTGGAACGACAGGCTCGCGCTACCACGCCCGGCTAAGTTTGGGTTTATTCTGGAGATGAGATCTTGCCAAGTTGCCCAGGTGGTTCTCGAACCCACGGGCTCAGGCAATCCACTCACCTCGGCCTTCCAAGCGCGAGATTATAGGCTGAGCCACGGAGCCCGGCTCCTATCTCTTTTCTTTTAGTTAACATCCATATTTTGAGCCAACGTTATTTACATTTATTCCTATATCAAATTACAAACACTGAAGATTTTAAATTTTACTGTGGCTGACTCTGACTTCAAAAGAAAATCCATGAGCATAGAAATATATCAAACATGAAATGCAATTATTTCTAGGCAGAGTTATTATTCAAGATGTATAAAAACCACATAAAAGCAAAATTTTTGACACACACATATGTATATTTTTCATGGCTCTATTATTTCTTACACTAGAAAGGGGACATCGGATACCCTACTATATTTATTCTAAGTTCACATTAACATATTATAAACAGTTTGACAGGTTTTCACTTGCCTATCAAGTGTGAGCTTTTTTTTTTTTTTTGAGTTGGAGTCTCACTCTGTCGCCCTCCGGCGATCCTTCCACCTCAGCCTTCTGAGTAGCCGGAATTACAGGCCCGTGCTACCACGCCCGGCTGATTTTTTTGATTTTTATTGTAGAAATGAGGTCTCGTCTGCCCAGGCGGGTCTCGAACCTGCGGGCTCAGGCAATCCACTCACCTCAGCCTCCCAAAGGTGTGGGATTACAGGCTGAGCCACCGAGCACGGCTAACTACTTTTTAACTTAATTTTGCTTTTATTTCAACATTGTGGGGTGCAATTCAGAGTTAGGTACACAAATATTTATTGTGCAGGTACCCTTATTGATGAGTTATCCCACCCTTCCCCATTTCTACTACTGTAAATCACACCTACCTGCCCCACTACCTTCCCCAGTTTCCTGCTGCTCTCAATCATTTATTATAGTATTAAAGTAGTTGTCAAAGGTCCCCGGTTGAATGAGCACATTTGAAGAACATCTTCCCATTCCTATGCCTCTCCACCAGCTGCTGGCAATCACCAATCTACCCTTTTCTTCTAAAATGTTAGCTTTTTCTTTCATTTTTTACTTAGTATGATATCCTGCAGGTTCACCCATGTTATCAGTCAAAAGAAAATATTTTCTTATTTTTAAAATCTATGCTAAACAGTTTTCACTATGTGTGTGTGTGCGCACGCACGCGCTCCCGTGCATACATGTGTTGCATTTTCTTTATTGATTCATTCGTTGGTGGACACTTAGATTATTTCCAAGTCTTGACTATTGAAAATAAAGCTGCAATGACTGTAAGAGTGCTGATATTGCTTTTAGGTACTGATTTTATTTTATTTTTTGAATATATATATATACCCTAAAGTGGGATTTCTGGATCAAATAATAGCTTTATTTTTAATTTTTTGAGAAACCATTTTACTGTTTTCCTTTTGCCTTCAGAGTTAGTACCCAATATAAAACTAGGAGGATAAAACCCAATGGCATGGGATTGTAAATGAGTGGGAGGTGAGATCCCAAATAGAATGTGCAATAAAAAGCAAAATCATTAAATTAATACAATACACCTAATCTATAAAAGTTATCAAAATTATGAGTTTAAATTACTAGGATCAGTTCCAAGATTTCCATGTGGCAGGGAGAGTGCATGCTTTCCTTACAGTTTGGGGTCAAAAGGTCAGTTGTTCACCACTTTAAGAATACCTCCTTGAAATGCACATGGTAGTGTCTGTTCAGCTAACTCCACATCCCTTTTGTTTTCTTTGTATTTCTTGTTTTAGCTACTAGCGAGCTTCTGGGGAAACAATATATACAATTAAATATGATCCATCCTAAACATATTTGAATTTTAGAGACAACTGTAATCCCGCGCCTTGGG
>NW_007033398.1:0-555 GCF_000164805.1 Carlito syrichta | reverse complement strand
CACCCAGACTGGAGTGCAGTGGCCGTTTTTCGGCCACTGCAGCCTCAACCTGCTGGGCTCCGGTGATCCTTCCACCTCAGCCTTCCAGTAGCTGGAACTACAGGCGTGCGCTACCACGCCTGGATAATTTTTTGATTTATTGTAGAGATGAGGTCTCCTCAAGTTGCCCAGGCGGGTCTCGAACCCACGGGCTCAGGCAATCCACTCACCTCAGCCTCTAAAAGCGTGGGATTACAGGCTGAGCCACCGGGTCCAGCTCTTTTTTTTTTTTTTTTTTTTAAATAAATCAAAGTCTCACTCTGTTGCCCAGGCTGGAGTGCAGTAGCACGCTCACGGTCACTGCAGCCTCAACTTGCTAGGCTCAGGTGATCCTTCCGCTTTAGCCTTACAAGTAATTGGAACTATAGGTATATGCCACCATGCCTGGCTAATTTTATTCTATTTTATTTTAGAGACAAAAATCTTGCCATATTGCCCAGGCTGGTCTCGAACCCACAGGTTCAGGCAATCCTCTTGTCTCTACCTCCCAAACTGCTGGGATTACAGGCATGAACT
>NW_007033397.1:0-797 GCF_000164805.1 Carlito syrichta | reverse complement strand
TATGACTGCAGCAGACCCCTATCAGTTTTCCCTCAGCCGCTAGAGATTTCAAGCCTTCCCTCCCTCTGGTTTTGGGTAACTTTCTTGTCAAAAATCCTGGTACCGCGTTACCCTTAACCTCCTTGATTCTCCAGGAGAATCTGGGTCTACAATAATGACCTGTGACGACAGGCTTTATTGTAACCCACCCGTTCCTCCAGGGGACGCCCTGACCAGCCCCCACTGCTAACATAGAAAACTCGTCATCTCTTCCGGCTGACACCCCCCTCAAGTGCCTCTTAAATAATCTCTCTACACTCTCCCTCACTCCCGATATTAAACCTAAGCATTTAATCTGCTTCAGTACCCAAAATTGGCCCACCTATCTCTTAGACAACCAAAATAAGTGGCCCCTACGGGTTCCTAAATTCTGACATTATTTGGGATCTCTATAACTTCTACGAGCGTTCAGAAAAATGGGCAGAGATTCCCCTTCCCTCCCCATCCCATTTACGCTGCCACCTCCCTCCTCTATCTCTGACTTCAACCCAGCAAATAAACCTCTCTATAGTCTGCTTTTGCTATTCCACTCTCCATCAGTTTCTCCTCCTTCTCACCCTCCACCTTTATCTGGCAAGGAGGGGCTGGCGTCTCCAGCTGGGTCACCTGACCCCAGTCTCCAGTCTTTCTCTTTTGTCTTTGGAGGAGGGGCCGGTGCCAAAGGCCACGGTGCCTGACCCCAACCTCCAGCCTTCTCACCCCTCTCCCCTCACTGCTTGATAGCTCTCTGGTGGCAGCTGCAACAAGTCACCACCCCC
>NW_007033396.1:0-525 GCF_000164805.1 Carlito syrichta | reverse complement strand
TTGAGTTGATAGGAATGGAATGGAATGGAAGGGAGAGGAATGGAGTGGAAAGAAATACAATGGAATGGAATGGAATGGAATGGAATGGAATGGAATGGAATAGAATGGAATGGAATGGACAGGAATGGAATGGAGAGGAATGGAATGGAGTGGAATTGAATGGAATGTAGGGGAATCCACAGGCAAGGAATGGAAACGAATAAGATGGAGACAAAAGGAAGGGAAAAGAATGCAGAAAAGTGGAATGAAATTGAGAGAAATGGAATATATTGAAGAGGAATGGAATGGAGAATAGTGGAATGGAGTGGAATGCAATGGAACGTAATGGAATGGAAAGGAATGGAGTGGAATAGCATGGAATGGAATACCTGGGAATGAAATGGAATTGAGATGAATAGAATTGAGTTAATGGAATGGAGAGGATTGGAGTAGTGGAATGCAATAGAATCAAAAGGAAAGGAGTGGAGTGCAATGGAATGCCAAAGTATGGAATGGAGAGGCATGGAATGGAGTTAAATAGAATGG
>NW_007033395.1:0-434 GCF_000164805.1 Carlito syrichta | reverse complement strand
CTTTGGAGACTCTCTGCCACAGTCAATCATGTGTTTCCCATGGAAATTGTCATATCATTAGATAATTCCAATCCCTGATAAGTTGATCGGTTCAGGGTTGAACAATCATTTCCCAACACTGAATTTTTTTTTTTTTTTTTTTTTTGGTGACCCAAACTAGGCCAATCATAATCCCCAAAATTTGTGTGTGTGCATTTGGTATCAAAAAAGCATGATAGACAAGACTTTCTCTTCTGTTGGAAGCCATAAAATGCACATATTGGGTACTGTTTGTGGTTGTGATTCCTATCATGTGGAGATAGTTCCCCTACATAAGAAAATTTTTTTTTAATTTTATTTTAAAGATGTGGGGTACAATTTAGGATTAGGTACGCAAGTGGTCAATCACACAGGTGAAGTTTGGTCCTCCCATTGATCCTCGCTTCACCTGGCTT
>NW_007033394.1:0-799 GCF_000164805.1 Carlito syrichta | reverse complement strand
CTCTTTGCATCTGTCCCAAAAATCGGTCTTCCATAACAA
This sequence comes from Carlito syrichta, assembly GCF_000164805.1. Lineage (NCBI taxonomy): Eukaryota > Metazoa > Chordata > Mammalia > Primates > Tarsiidae > Carlito > Carlito syrichta. The sequence continues at coordinate 760 of NW_007033394.1, read as the reverse complement.
ATATTCTCTGCCCGACAAACATGCCTTAGCAACCATATGCCAATTAGAGGGAGTCAAGACCTCTTGTGAAATAGTTTCCAGTATAGCTAATGTAAATGGTGCTGTTGCTCCATATTGTGCCACAGGAGTTTTGAGGTCCTTCAGGGACTTAGGAGACAAAGTCTGATATTCGCATCTCCCTTCTCTGATCATCAAAGCCTGTAGTTTCTACTGAATAGGCATGAAATCCTTCTAAATCATCTCCCCACAGCAAGGCTGACTGAACAGTCTTCTGTAAAGGGGAGAGACACTTCCTAACATCGGGTGGCTGAGCTTGGATGGGAGCCAAGAAGGGGGAGGGTATGGATCCATGATTCACAAGCAAGGCTCTAGTGGGAGCCAATTGAGGGGCTGTTGAGACACAAGGGGTGTCCTTGCCACCTCCAGGAGAGGTCTCCTCCTTAGAAATTGAGGAATGAGTCACCATATCTTCAATATGGGCATCTCCTCTTTTGAACTCAAAGCACGACACAAAGGCACTTCCTTTTTCAAAACTGAGCACTTTCTAGCTAAAACAGTAAGCAACTCCATAAGTTGAGCAAATGTATCAGAGGATAAAGAAAGAGTGGCAGGCTCAGCCTCTTTCGCAGGCAGGCTAGGAGCCTTGGAAAACTTGGTCACAGAGGCTCGAGTAGCCGCAAATATCTCATCATTGTGATACTGAAATTCGGCCTCATCCTGCTCTTGTTGAAAATCTATACAAGGATGTCCCTTCTAGTTG
>NW_007033393.1:0-658 GCF_000164805.1 Carlito syrichta | reverse complement strand
GGACTATACTGTACCTGGTGAAAGACTATATTTTAGTGACTGAGGTTTTAATGACTCTACGCAATGTTTATAAGGTGTCTTGTACTGGCTGTTTAACTAATGCCTTTAATGAAGGTTTTGTTATTCTTGAGCAACCATCTTATTTGATGATTCTTGTATAATTGTCATCTCGTTGGTATGATGCATATGGTTACAGATATTGTATGAGGCTAATGCTTTTTTAAAAAGACAAAAAAGATTTTTGACTACTTTTAATTTTAGAAGTTACAGCTTTAATAGCTACTTTTGAGCTGTAACATTATCTAGGGAAGTTCATACAACTATGTTTGCTGATCGGCTGTATAAAAACGTTTCTATCGTCATAGCTATCAGGAAATCATAGACCAGAAGTTGGAAAATAAGGTTAGTGTTTTGGAGGAAGGAGTTTTAGCAGTAGGGCAAGAACTTGTGACCTTAAAAAAGAAATTGGCTCTCCAATGTCACTCTCAGTTTAAATGTGTCCATACTTGGGACAAAGTAACTTGGAATTTGGAACCATTCAGACATGAGTATAGACCTTACTAAATCACATCAAGAAATTCAGGCATCATTTGCTAACCAAAAATCATTAATGTCTAAACTCATCAATGTGGGCATTTGTGGAGCAGCGATTCTTTTG
>NW_007033392.1:0-321 GCF_000164805.1 Carlito syrichta | reverse complement strand
CCTGTCGGTTACCTATTGGTTGGCAGGTGAGGTATTTTTGGGATTGGCAGGGGCTTTCGCGGGCGCAGGAAGGGTGGGCTTTGTTGTGGAAGAAGAACCCGGAAAGCCTTGTCTGAGCCTCCATGTTAGTTTGTCCGAGCGCCTTCTTAGGCGGGAGCGCCATTTTAGGTGGGGGTCATGCCTAGGCTTAGTTTTTGGAGGGGGTGGGTTCCTCGTTGTGGCTGGCTGGGGCCTTTCATTCCCACCTCTTTGGTTAAGGGATAAAGGGGGGGAGTTGATCGGTCTGGCTACTTCCTGCTGGGGGGGGGGGCGTTGTTGGGT
>NW_007033391.1:0-1282 GCF_000164805.1 Carlito syrichta | reverse complement strand
TGGAGTGGAATGGAATGGAATAAAATGGAATGGAGAGGAATGGAATGGAATGAAATGGAATTGAATCGAATTGAACCGAATCGAATGGGGGGAAATGAAGTGAATGGAGATGATTGTAATGGAATGGAATGGAGAGGAAAGGAATGGGTGGTGTAGAATGGAAAGGAAAGGAATAGATGAGATGGAATGGAGTGGAGTGGCATGGAGAGGAATGCAATGAAGGGTAATGGAAGGCAATGTAATGGAATGTGGAGCAATGGAATGAAATGGAGACAAATGGACTGGAGAGGAATGGAGTCAAATCGAATGGAGAGGAATGGAATGCTGTGTAGTAGTGTGGATTGGAATGGAATGGAACAGACTGAAATGGCAAGATAGAAATGGAATGGAATTGAGAGGAATGGGGTAGAAGGGAGAGTAATGACATTGAATGGAATGGAGATTATTTGAACGCATTGCTATGCAAATAAATGGGTAACACTTGAATGGAATGGAATGAAATTGAACGGAATGGAGAGGAATGGAATGAAACTGAAGGTCGCAGAATGGAATGGAATAGAAAGTAAATGAATGTAAACGGTAGGAGTGGAATGGAGAAGAATGGAAGGGAAAGGAATGGAATGCAATGGAATGGAGAGGAAAGTAATGGAATGGAGAGAAATGGAATGGAGAGGAATGGAGTGAAAAGAAATGGAGAGGGTTGGAATGCAGAAGAACAAAATAGAGGAATGGAATGGAATCGAGAGTAATGGAATGGAGAGGGATGGATGGCAACGGAACAGAGAGGTATGGATTGGGGAGGATTGGAGTCGAACGGGGATTAATGAAATGGAAAGGAATGGAGATGAATGGAATGGAGACGATTTGAATGCAATGTAATGCACGGCAATGGATAATCAAGAATGGAATGGAATGAAATGGAGTGGAATGGAATGGAAAGGAATGGAGAGGAAATGAGAGGAATAGAATGGGGTGGAATGGAATGGAATGGAGGAGAATGGAAAAGAGAGGAATGGATTATAATTGAATGAAACGGAATGGAATGGAGTGCAATGGAATGAGGAGGAATGGAATTGGATCGAATGGAGAGGAATGGATTATAAGGGAACGGAATTGAATGGGATGAAATGGAATAGAGGAAGGGAATGGAATGGAAAGGAAAGAAAGAAGAAGGAATAGAATGGAAAACAGTGGAATGGAGTGGAAATGAAAGGAATGGAATGAAATGGAATGGAGAGGAATGGAGAGGAATGGAATGGATTTGAATGGAGGGGATTGGAAC
>NW_007033390.1:0-1025 GCF_000164805.1 Carlito syrichta | reverse complement strand
TATTTGAGATGCACGCCACCGTGTCGGGCTCACAGGTTAACTGACAAATCATTCCAAGTTGTGCCTGAAAATGATAAGACCCACGACTAGTTATCACCTAGAGAACTGGCCATATACATGACCTGGCTCTATCCTCTTCCTGATGCCTTTACTCCTGGATTGGCCTCCTTCTCTCCCAGCTAGGTTCTAGGAGTCTGAATTCAGGTTTCCATCTAAGACTGAAAAGTCTTTTGGCTAAAGCCAAGTAGCTCATAAGCTGATTCTAAAGAATCAGAAAACAGTCTTCTTTATCCTCCTACAGCATACTCATACCTGGGACCTGTGATTGGTCATGTTTTTCTTCCACAGCCACTGGATGCTAGAGTCCAGCATCTTAACTTTAGAAGCAAAGGCATAATGGGCAATCTACTCTTTGTTTCTGTCCCTGTCCTCTCTTCTACTCCCCTGAGTGGCTGCAGACTTGATTTCATAAGAGTGTACTTTGTCATGTGTTCCCTTTTCTTCAATTGACTACGACCTTTTCTCTTTTTAACCAAAATTGAGCTGGGCACTATGTGGAAACACAGTCCCACTGAATGGTTCAGTTCCTCTGAATAACAACATGAGGAAGCTTTCCACAGGAGCAAGGAGGATTTACTAAGGCCACTAAACGTTACAGAGGAAGGTTGGAGATGCGCTCCTGGTGCCAATCCCAAGAGAAAAGGCAAGGAATGACATCACCATTAACAGCAAGGGATCCTGATGAAAGAGACGCTGAAATGGTAACCCTTAAGTCGATCCACATCCTCCTAGCCAAGTCATGGCCCACTGCATGGGACAGTGGGTATGCGACTTCTACCTTCGAGCCGCTCTCTTCCACACAGAAAGGCACATTTCATAAACTCCTTCAATGTACTGTTGTAGAGCACTAATCTGCTAAACTGTGGTTGTTCACTTTTGAATTCAGGTTTCAGTTGTTCACTTTTGAGTACATAATTTTACAAAAAGTGAAAAGTGTTACAAAAACATGGGAGGAAGAAGACAGG
>NW_007033389.1:0-656 GCF_000164805.1 Carlito syrichta | reverse complement strand
CCCAGAAGTGACAGGCTCGGAGGATACAGGCCCTGGCTTTTATATATTAAGCCTGATACTCTTCTCTCTTCCAGCACCTTTTCATGCTGTAATCCTGTGTGGTGAAATGAGAATTTTGCAAACTAGTCTATAAGCCAAGAATTCAAGAGTTCAAGAATTAAAAGACGTGGACTAAAGACTTCTAGAGAACAAAGATTACAGATGTGTTTAGCTCGATATCTCCTGATGTCATGCACATATTCAATTTATCTGTCGAATCATTTTTTAAAAGACCTTTTTCAGTATTTTTAACCACAGAAATGAGGAGCTGCATCCAAGGAATTTATTTACTTGCTCAAAATTAGTCAAATATTTATTATTGTGTGCTGTTCGGTGCTGCTTTCCTAAAATGCTCAGACTTACAGGGAATATTAAAAATATAACAAGACAGTGATTTCAATGTGATAAATGCTCTAATTTGTCAGTGTAGCTCTTTCATGATTACTATCAAATCTTATTTATTTATTTATTTATTTATTTATTTATTTATTTATTTATTTATTTATTTTTTGAGTCAGAGTCTCACTCTGTCACCCAAGCTGTAGCGCAGTGGCACACTCATGGCCACCGCAGCCTCGACCTGCTGGGCTCAGGCGATCTTTCTGCCTCAGCCTTCC
>NW_007033388.1:0-853 GCF_000164805.1 Carlito syrichta | reverse complement strand
AAAGGTGTTCAGTTATCTATTATCACATAACAAATGACACCAAAAGTTAATGGTTTAAGACAGCAACAACAATCATTTATTTTCTCTCAGGAAATGGCTCAGGAATTGAGAGAGGACTTAACTTAGTTGTTCTGGCTTGGGGCGTCTTGTGTGATTGTAGTTAGATAGTGACAGGAGCTGTAGAAGCAAGCAGGTGGTTAGCTAAGCATCTCTCTCTTTTCAGGTAGATACAAGGCTTCCCCATGTGGTCTCTCTCTGTGGCTTCTTTTTTTTTTTTGAGTTGGAGTCTTACTCCGTCGCCCAGACTGGAGTGCAATGGCCGCTCCCGGCCACTGCAGCCTCGTCTGCTGGGCTCCGGCGATCCTTCTGCCTCAGCCTTCCGAGTAGCCGGAATTACAGGCATGCACTACCACGCCCGGCTGATTTTTTGATTTATTGCAGAGATTAGGTCCCGCTGCCCAGGCAGGTCTCGAACCCGCGGGCTCAGGCAATCCACTCACCTCAGCCTCCCAAAGGCGTGGGATTACAGGCTGAGCCACCGAGCCCAGCTCTCTCTGTGGCTTCTTTACAGCATAAAGCACACCAACTCCCAAGGGAAAAATACATCACCTTTTATGTCTGGGGAAGTCACACACTTCTACCACCTTCACTGACAAGTCATAAGCCCACCCAAATTCAAGGGTAGGGGATTAGACTATACCTGTAGATGGGATGGGGTGATGACAAGTATAGGAGATACTGTTGTAGCCATTTAAAAAAAAAATATAATCTTCCACAGTGGGCCTGGCACATGGTAAAGTATTTAATACATGTTAAATAAATGAAACAAAATGAGATTCACAATTACTTATTT
>NW_007033387.1:0-555 GCF_000164805.1 Carlito syrichta | reverse complement strand
GTGATATTCTGATCTTTGTTTCTGTGAGAGGTCACTCAGTATTATAGACTCTAGTTCCATCCAGGTTGCTGCGAAATTCATGATTTTATTCTTTTTTATAGCTGCGTAGTATTCCATCGTGTATATGTAACACATTTTTTTAATCCAGTCCTCTTTTGATGGGCAGCATGGTTGTTTCCAGGTTCTTGCTATTGTGAACAACGCTGCAATAAACATACGTGTGCAGGTGTCTTTTTTATAGAGTGATTTGAGTTCTTCAGGGTGTATTCCCAGTAGGGGGATTGCGGGGTCATATGGAAGGTCGATTTTTAGAGCTTTTAGGAATCACCACACTGCTTTCCACAGAGGTTGCACTAGTTTACACTCCCACCAACAGTATAGAAGTGTTCCCTTTTCACTACACCCTCTCCAGCAGCTGTTATTTTTTGAGTTGTTGATAATTGCCATTCTGTCTGGAGTTAGGTGGTGTCTCAGTGTGGTTTTGATTTGCATCTCCCTGATGATTAGTGAGGTTGAACATTTCATCATGTGTTTGTTGGCTGCTTGGATGTCTTC
>NW_007033386.1:0-317 GCF_000164805.1 Carlito syrichta | reverse complement strand
ATTTCCCAGATGTCCAATGATAATGAGTGTCTTTGCTGGCCCTTTGTGCACCTTCTTTGGAGAGATGCCTGTTCAAACCCTTTACCCATTTATAATTGAATTCTTTGTCTCTGTATCTCTGTAAGAGTGCTGTATGTAGTCTGCATGAGACCCTTATCAGATCTGTGGTCTGCAAGTACCTCCTCTCATTCCTCGAACCATCTTTTCTTTTCTTTTCTTTTTTTGAGTCGGAGTCTCTCTGTCGCCCAGGCTGGAGGGCAGTGGCACGCTCACGATCATCATAGCCTTGACCTGCTAGAGTCAGGCAGTCCTTCCAC
>NW_007033385.1:0-832 GCF_000164805.1 Carlito syrichta | reverse complement strand
AAATAATCCTATAGAAGCTTAAGTATTTACTTTACAAATGAAAGTGGTCCATCCCAGAATATTTGGAATGTGACCCAGTCTAAATTTCACAGTGGGCTACCTGCAAGTAACCCAACCGCATTCTTTCAGCAAAATGACTGTCTTCTAAAACTATATTCTACAATTTAAACCTTCAATAAATTCTAAGATCATGACCCAGAAACCTGTGACCAATACTAAGGCTCTTAGATATGACATGAGTTTGAATTATAAGTTGTGTGAAAGCCACAACTGCAGTTTGCAGAAGAATGGGAGCAATGAGCTTCTAAAGTTAGCTTGTGTTCATCCCAGTCTCAGAGATTTTATAGACTGGAAAAGAATTGAAAGAGTTGGAAAGGAATTTAGAAGAATTGAATGGAGAGAAATATAATGGAGAGGAAAGGAATTGAATTTAGAAGAGTGGAATGGAGTTGAGAGGAATGGAATGCAATGGAAAGGAAAGGAGCTTAAGTAAATGGAGAAGAGTGGAATGGAATGGAATGCAATGGACTGAAATTGAATGTGATTTAATGGAGAGGAATGGAATGGAATGGAATGGAATGGAATGGAATGGAATGGAATGAAATGGAATGGAATGCAATGTCATGTTATGGAATGGAATGGATTGGAATGGAATGGAGAGGAATAGAATGGACAGGAATGTAATGGAGGAAAAAGGAATGAGATGGAGAAGAGAGGAATGGAATGCCGAGTTCCTAACCCTCTTTTGTGATAGATTTACCAGTGATAGGTCCGCCTCTATGATGTGTTCTCCAGTGATTGGGACTGCTCTGTGATACGGGTGGCAGTAACT
>NW_007033384.1:0-620 GCF_000164805.1 Carlito syrichta | reverse complement strand
CAACAAAGTCCCCCCAAAACCCACAAAGACGTGGACACTAAACAGCATGTTGCTAAATAACTCATGGGTCAATGATGACATCAAAACAGAGATCAAAAGATACCTGGAAACTAATGAAAATGAAGAAACATCTTACCAAAATCTCTGGGATGCCTTAAAAGCTGTAATAAGAGGGGAATTTATATCCCTACAAACACACATGAGGAAAATGGAAGGAACAGAAATTAACAACCTAACAAGTCACCTAAAGAAGTTGGAAAAGCAAGACCACAAAAACCCTAATTTCAGAAGAAGAATCCAGATCACCAAAATAAAAGCCCAAATCCAGGACATAGAAGACAAAACGATAATAGAAAAAAATCAATGAAACAAAAAGCTGGTTCTTCGAAAGAATAAACAAGATCGATGGTCCCCTAGCTAGACTGACCAAGAAAAAACGAGAAAAAAAAAATAAGCACAATCAGAAACACAAAATATGAAGTCACATCTGACCCTGAAGAAATACAAAAGATCATTAGACAGTACTACATACACTTGTATGGAAACAAACTTGAAAACCTTAAGGAAATGGAGGACTTTCTGACATCACACAACCTACCTAGGTTGGAACAAGAAGAAAT
>NW_007033383.1:0-439 GCF_000164805.1 Carlito syrichta | reverse complement strand
CTCTCCATTCTATTTCATTCCATTCCTCTCCATTCTGTTCCTCTCCATACCTTTCAATTCCTTTCCATTCCATTCCATGCCATTCCATTCCTCCCAACTCAAATCTATTCCATACCATTCCTCTTCATTCCATTCCGTTTCTCTCCGTTCTTTTCCATTCCTTTCATTCCATTGCCCTCCAATTCATTCCATTCCATTCCATTCCATTCCTCTCCATTCCATTCCAATTCATACTACTCCCCTCCATTCCTTTCGTCTCCAGTCGATTTCACTCCATTCCTCTCCAGTCCATTTCTCTCCATTCCATTCCATTCCTCCCCATCTATTCATCTCCGTTCCATTACAATCCATTCCTCTCCATTCCATTCCTCTCGATTCCATTCCATTCCCTTCTTCTGTATTCCAATCTTCTCCATTCCATTTCATTCCATTCCTCTCC
>NW_007033382.1:0-974 GCF_000164805.1 Carlito syrichta | reverse complement strand
TCGACTGTGGCTGTACTCTGTGTTAAGGCCTTATCTATTATCTGTTCTGCCTTTCGAAAATCTATCTTATTTCAGTTTCCATCATGCTGGGTTGTTTTTGCCCAGTCTCTGTGGCCTTCTAGATTGGATGCTTGCCTGCCTTCTGGATCGCAACTCTTGGGAGTCTTTGCCTGATGTTTTGTGAACATACACATATGCAATTCCGGATATCATTGAGCTTCTGCTACCTGGGTTTAATTATATTAACTATAGGCTGTTTAGATATATTTTATTAAATTCAAATTTTTTGAATGTAGATACTTCTGTGAAATTAGAACAAAGACATGAAGCAGATTTGAAGCCCTGGATCTTTAAATTTTAAGACCTTGAAGGCTGGAACTGTGGTTCTATGGTGTGTGGTGTTTTTGTTTGTTTGTTTTCCCTTCACTATGTCCATGTTGCTTGACTTTGGGCATCACTGCCTTTTCTGTAAAATAAGAAGGCTGAGCTAGATCACCAGTGATTCTTGAATCTTAGCAGGCATCAGAATTCCCTGGAGGGTTTGCTCAATCACAGATTGCTCTCCCCTTTCCCAAGAGGCTGCTTCTGCAGGTCTGGAGTAGGACCTGAGAATTTGAATTTCAAACATGTTCCCCAGTGATGCTGATGTTGCTGGTCTAGATGACCCTTTAAGTCTTTTCCAACTTTTTTTTATGAGCATTTTGCTTTACCTCGCTAAACCTCAACGTTTCCCTCTGTTAAATGGGGATGACACACTATCTGAAGGGTTCTTGTAAGGATGGAATGAACTATTTGACTGAAGGAAGAAATTGCACATGAGTCATCTCATAAACCAGCACTCTAAGGGGCATATTTTTGGAAATATTGACTTCTATCTTGCTGAATGTCTCTGCTCTCTGGAACACTTACATACTTCTTCAAAAGCCAATTATTTTGTTTTTTTGTTAATTGGTTTGTTTTTTTGAGTCAGAGTT
>NW_007033381.1:0-771 GCF_000164805.1 Carlito syrichta | reverse complement strand
CTGTCGTGCTTTACAAAACTCACATTAAGGTCACAGGTGCACAATTTCAATACAGATCGTTCAAAGTGTTTTCCATAATGTTCAATGAATCATATTATACTCTTTGTTCAAAGTGTTTTCCATAATGTTCAATGAATCATATTATACTCTTTGTTCTAAACCCTGATTAATACAAAAAACTTTTCTAAGTTAACTCTATGTTCAATCCAAGTTCACTGACTCCCAATATTTTTAACGATTAATATTATCAACTTAACACTATACTATAATCTATAAGTTTAGTTAAATGACTTAACTGTCAGTTATACTATTAACCTATTATGATTTAACGTAATCCCTTATAACTCAGTTAAAACTTATTCTTAAACTACCAAACTTTACTATAATTCATATGTTTCATATGTCTAAACTTTAATTTTTATATGATCTAGTGATTGGACTTTAATACTATGCTATACCCTATTAAGCTAATACCTCATCATTAATTCTTTTATAAATAGTATAGTAATTATTATATTTGAATAATGTAGCAAAAGAAAACAAAACAGCAAGCATAGATTTACGCAATTATGAGTGTATATGTATATATTTTATCCTAACAAGTCTACTCTAAAAATCAAATAGTAGCTGTCACACTCTTGAACAAGGAAATACATGACTGCCAAGATGGCGGCCATGGGCTGAAGCAGACAGAGTTTCGGTAATTAACGAAACAAAAGAAAACGTTCTGCCTGGCTAGGGCAGGCGACAAACTATTTAGTTTCTAATTTA
>NW_007033380.1:0-316 GCF_000164805.1 Carlito syrichta | reverse complement strand
CATTCCATTACATTACTCTCCATTCCATTCCACTCCATTCCATTAAAATCCATTCCATTCCTCTTCATCCCATTCCATTCCATTCCATTCGACATTCTCCATTTCATTACCTTCCATTGCATTCCACTCCATGAAAATACTATCCATTCCATTGCTTTCCATTCCATAACTCTCCATTCCATTCCATTCCCTTCCACTCCATTCCATTTCATTCCATTCCAAAACAATCCAATCCTTTTCATTCAGTTACTTTCCATTCCATTCCTTTCATTTCCATTACTCTCCATTCCAGTCCATTCAATTCTATTCTTTTACT
>NW_007033379.1:0-667 GCF_000164805.1 Carlito syrichta | reverse complement strand
GGACTCGGATGCTGTGGAACTTGTGACCTGTGGTCTTACCATATGCCTCACCATTAGGAGAGGCTCTGGCAGAGTTGAGACACGTGCAGTGCCCTTAAACTTGCTGTGATTATACAGTGCTCTTGAACTTGCTGTGAAATTCAGCCAGCATTTTGAACTCAGTCTGCATGCATATTCTAGAATCCTGAGATGAGGATGCGTTGGAGTTGCCCAAGAAGGACAATATTTTGCAATATCCTCGGACTCTTGTCATCGCTAGAAGCTGAAAATTGTGGGCAGAGATGCAGTGCCTTGAAATGCCTCTGTCTGCACATCTGGCCTCCCTGTCAAACAAGGCACTTAATTCTGATAAGCTCTTTGACTTCAGAGAAGCGGCCTGGTCATGGTGGCTATGGGCAGCTCTGATAATGAACCCAGCAGAGAACACAGACTGGAAGGAAGATGGAGACCCTATCAGGTGAGAAGGACGGGCTTTGAGAGCATTTTGAAGTGGTGAAAATTTGGCAGTGATGTCTCTTCCACACTGGTTTCGAGGGTGGCAGTGCTGTCTCTTCCACACTAACCTCCTCTCCTACATTGAAAATGGAAAGTTCTAGATGGAGTGAACCTGACTGTGGAGAGGGTATCTGGGACCAGAGAGCAAGTGACCAATGTGCCTTAGTCCTTT
>NW_007033378.1:0-903 GCF_000164805.1 Carlito syrichta | reverse complement strand
CTAGCTAGCTGCATACCTAGGTAACTAGATAGTTAAGTCAGTTGGCAAGCACGTGGAATACATATGTAGTTAACTAGTTAAATCAGCTGGCTTGACACCTGATTAGCTAGTGATGTCAGCTAGTTAAATCAGCTGGCTAGCCAGCTGGCTAATGTGTTCAGTCACCTAGTTGAGTCAGCAGGCTTGTCAGCTGGCTAGTTGGTTAATTATGCTAGTTAATTCAAGCGGCTATCCTTCTGGCTAGCTAGGTAACTAGTTAGCTAAGTCAGCTTGCTAGCGAGCTGGATAGCTAGTTATGTCAGCTAGAATATTCAGCTGGCTAGCCACCTGGCTAGGTAGGTAGCTATCTAATTAAATCAGCTGGCTAGCTGGATGGCCACCTAGTTAAGTCAGTAAGGTAAGTGATCTGGCTAGACGGATGGCTAGCTAGGTGGCTAGCTAGTTAAGCCAGTTGGCTAGCCTGATGGCTGTCTAGTTAAGTCAGCTAGTTAAGTCAGTTAGTTGGCCGGATGGCTAACTAGGTGGCTGGCAAGTTAAATTGGATGGTTAGCAGGCTGGTCAGGGAGGTGATCAGCTAGTAAAATCGGCTGCATAACTGGCTGACCAGCAGGGTGGCTGGCTAGTTAAGCCGGCTGGCTATCCAACTGTCAGGGTGACTGACTAGCCAGCTGGTCAGCCCACTATCTAGCTAGTTGGCTGCCTAGGCAGCTAGGCTGCCATGTAGGTAGCTAGTTAAGTCAGCTGGCTAGTCATTTAGCCCACCAGGTAATTAGCTAATTAAGTCTGCTGGCTAACCAGCTAGCCAGTAAACTACTTCCTCAGCTAGTTAAGTCAGCTAGCTCACCAGTTAGCTACTTAATTCATCTAGCTAGTCTGCTAGATAGTCAGCTAGCTAGTTAAGTC
>NW_007033377.1:0-363 GCF_000164805.1 Carlito syrichta | reverse complement strand
TATTAGCGTCAATATCTTTCTTCAGTTTTCCTAGAAGTTGCTTTATGAAAGTTGGCGCACCTATGTTGGGTACATATATGTTTAGGATAGAGATTTCTTGTTGATGGATTGAGCCTTTTATCATTATGTAGTGGCCTTCTGTAACATTTTTGATTTTTAATAGCTTGAAGGGTATTTTGTCTGAAATTAAGATCGATACTCTTCCTTTCTTTTGTATTCCATTGGCCTGAAAGTTTGTTTCCCATCCTCCTACTTTGAGTCTGTAGGTGTCCTTTCTAGTGAGATGAGTCTCTTGAAGGCAGCAGATTGTTGTCTGATGATATTTTATCCATTTTGCCATTCTATGTCTTTTCAGTGGTGCAT
>NW_007033376.1:0-808 GCF_000164805.1 Carlito syrichta | reverse complement strand
TCTGAGGTAATTAGCTGTTTAACTAGCTAGCGAACTGGCTAGCCAACTGTTTAATGATGCAACCTAAATAGCTAGACAGTTGGTTAGACAACTTATTTAACTAGTATATTAATGTGCTAGGAAGCTGGGCAGCCAGGTGACTAAACTAGCTAAGATAACTAGATATCCAGGCGGTTAGCCTGTTGACTTAACTATCTCTCTACCTCTCTATCCAACCTGATAGCAAACTGATTTATCTAGTTGTCATAATTCGCTAGACAGCTGGCTAGCCAATTGACTTAACTAGGTCACAAATTAGCCAGCAAGTTTGCTAGCCAGCTGACTTAACTTGCTCTCTTAACTAGCTAACCTGCTTTCTAGCCAGTTGAATTAACTAGTTTGCTACATAGCTAGCCTGCTGGCTATCCAGCTGAATTAACTAGGTGATTTATCTTTCTAGCCAGTTATCTAGCCAGCTGAATTAACTAGCAAACTACGTAGCCAGCCAGCTGCCTTCTCAGTTGATTTAACTAGGAGACTTAACTAGCTAGGCAGCTGGCTAGACAGCTGACATAACTAGCTAGTTACCCAGATAGCAAACTGGCTATCCAGCTGTCTTAACTAGCTGACTTAACTAGCGAGTCAGCTGGCTAGCCAGCTGACTTAATTCCCTATCTAGCTAGGCAGCTGACGTAACTAGCTGAAATAACTAGTAAGCCAGCTGGTTACCCATCTGACATAACCAGCTTTTTAACTAGCTAGCCAGCTAGCTAGACAACAGCCTACATTAGCTGACTTAACTAGCTAGAGAGCTGGTTAGCCAGCTGAC
>NW_007033375.1:0-561 GCF_000164805.1 Carlito syrichta | reverse complement strand
CAACTGACTTATCTAGGTGACTTAACTATCTAGTCAGATGGCTATACAGTTGACATAAGTAGCTACCTACCTAGATGTCAAGTTGGCTAGCAGGATGACTTAACAAGCTGACTTAACCAGCTAGCCACCTGGCTAGCCAGCTGACTTAATTACCTAGCTATGTAGCTAGCCATCAGGCTAGACAGCTGGCTAAACTAGCTGAGTTAACGAAGTAGCCAGCTGGCTAGCCAGCCGACTTAACTAGCTAGCTACCTAGACAGACAGCTGGATAGCAAGCTGACTTAACTGGGTGACTTAACTAGATGTAAGATTGCTATCCAGCTGACTTAACTAGCTACCTATATAGCTAGCCCACTGGCTTTCCAGCGGGCTTAACTACCTAACTACATAGCTAACCTTGTGGCCAGTGAGCTGACTTAACTAGGTGACAACTAGCTAGTCAGCTTTCCTAAATAGCTGACTCAACTAGCTACCTAGTCAGCTGACTTAACCAGCTGCTTTAACTAGCTAGCTCCCTAGCTAGCTCTCATATATGTGGCTGACTAAACTAGCTGACTTAAC
>NW_007033374.1:0-310 GCF_000164805.1 Carlito syrichta | reverse complement strand
GGCAAGTCCATCTATGGGGAGAAATTTGATGATGAGAACTTCATCTTGAAGCATACAGGTACCGGCATCTTGTCCATGGCAAATGCTGGACCCCACACAAGCAGTTCCCAGTTTTTCATCTGCACTACTAAGACTGAACGGTTGGATGGCAAGCATGTGGTTTTTGGCAAGGTGAAAGAGGGCATGAATGTTTTGCAAGCCACGGAGGGCTTTGGGTCCAAGAATGGCATGACCAGCAAGAAGATCACCATTGCTGACTGTGGACAACTCTCATAAATTTGACTTGTTTTATCTTAAACTACCAGATCAT
>NW_007033373.1:0-464 GCF_000164805.1 Carlito syrichta | reverse complement strand
CCTCTCCATTTCATAAATTCCATTGCATGACTCTCCATTCCATTTCATATCTCTCTATTAGTCTGATTCTATTCCATTCCTCTCCATTCCGTTCCTTTACATCCCTCTCCATTGCATTCCTTTCCAGTCCATTCCTCTCCATTCCATTCCAATCCTGTCCATTCCATTTCCTTTCATTCCATTCCATTACACTCCATTCTTCTCCATTTGTCTCCTTTCCATTTTATTTCATTCCACATCATTTCATTGCATCCCTTTCCAGTCCATTCCTCTCCTTTTCAATTCATTCCTCTTCATTCCATTCCAATCCTGTCCATTCAATTCCATTTCCTTTCATTCCATTCCATTCCATTCCATTCCCTTACACTCTATTCATCTCCATTTGTCTTCTTTCCATTTTATTTCATTCCACATCATTCCATTCCAATCCTCTCCATTCCATTCCATTCCTCTCCATGCCATTC
>NW_007033372.1:0-528 GCF_000164805.1 Carlito syrichta | reverse complement strand
CACCATTTTCCAGGCAGATTTGAATCACCCTGCCCACCTATCAGAGCCTCCACCTCAGTTCCCACAATGACATCGTTAAACAGGAGACAAAGCCCCTCCCCCATGCTGAACAGACTGAGACATCTAAGAGTCACAGACCTCCCAGGCAGCAGGCTAGATACCTGCAACAAAAACAAAGGGGAGAGGCTGGAGATCAGAGCTCAAGTGAATTTAACGACTAAGGAAAGATTATAGAACTAGTCTGATCTTTATTTTGACCTTTGGTTTTATCATGCTGACTCTATGTTTTGCTCACTAATATTTGCTTTCTAACTTACACTATCTGTTTCATGATCTTATTGGTCTGTCTCTGTGTAGCTACCAGTATTCTTTAGGAACTTTTCCTTCTGTGTTTTTTTTTTTTTCAATTCTCCCCAGCCTTGTGTCTCTTTTTCACCTGCTAGTTGGTATGTATGTTTGTCTTCCCTTTCACTCTTCTCTCTTTCTAACTTTCTATTGACCCCCCTTCCTCCATTATTTTCCTCTTTT
>NW_007033371.1:2219-2538 GCF_000164805.1 Carlito syrichta | reverse complement strand
CTGGGCAGGATCCCGATTCGGCGCCTGTGACCAACCCTGCTCTCTCACACTCCCCCCACCCTTCTGAATGCTCCAGCCACATTCACACTACCACTCATTGAATAGGCAAGTCCCCCTCCCCTAACAAGGGAGTAAGAACTTTCCGGGGAACTCCGGAGGGAACGAACTTTAAAACCCCTCCCCCTCCAGCCCCCGGGTGAGTGAAAACACACCCACCTCAGCTCTCAAGACCACCGCAGACCCTAAGGGCTTCTTCTTTTCCTTTATCTCTCTCAAACTTTAAAACTCCCACGGCTGCGGTTACAGCAGACCCCAGGGG
>NW_007033371.1:0-805 GCF_000164805.1 Carlito syrichta | reverse complement strand
GGGCTGCGTAGGGCTGCACAAAAAGCAGTTAATTTTGAAAAACTTCAGGAAGTTATTCAGGACAAAGACGAGAATCCCTCTAACTTTCTCAGTCGGCTCACGAGGGCACTTCAACAGTATACCCACATAGATCCAGACTCTCCTGATGGCCGGCAACTCCTAATGACATATTTTTTCTCCCAAAGCTATCCAGACATTAGGGTAAAACTAAAAAACTTGACAGAGGCCCCCTCGCTCCCCAATATGATGTCTTAGCAACTGCCTTTAAAGTGTTCCACAACCGGGATGAGAAGGCAAAAAGACATAAGTATCAGATGCTGGCCCAGGCCCTCCAGGGAGCTAAGGGTTCTTCCGGTGTCACTCAAGGTGGTGGCAATGCCCAAACCCAGCGACAACCACCAGGACCCTGCTTCAAGTGTGGGCAACCAGGGCATGGGGCATGAGGATGTCCCAACCCTAGAGTGCCCCAAAAGCCATGTCCCAAGTGCGGTCAGGCAGGACATTGGTCAATGGACTGCCCCAGTCCCCAAATAGGGACTGGGTCAACCCCCAATCCTGCTCTAGACCTGTTGGGTATGTCAGCGACCTTGGAATGATGGAGCCCGGGGTCTCCCTGCCCGACACAAATCTCAAATCGTCGGGAGCTCAGGGTCACTATAACGGTTGATGGGCGCCCCATCCATTTTCTCCTGGACACCGGAGCCACCCTTTCTGTCATACGAGAATTCTGGGGCCCAACTTCCCCGTCTAAGTCCCCTATAGTCGGGGTAGGGGACCAGTCCATCACTCCACGCATAACTCCTGC
>NW_007033370.1:0-1081 GCF_000164805.1 Carlito syrichta | reverse complement strand
CTCAGGCAATTCACTCACCTCAGCCTCCCAAAGCTCGGGATTACAGGCTGAGCCTAGCTTCTTTTGTCTATTTTAATTGGGTTGTTTTGCTATTGAATTTTGAGAGTTCTCTGTATATTCTGGTTAAAAGTCCTTTGTCAGATTTATGCACTGTAAATACTTTCTTTCAGTCTGTAACTTGCCTTTTCATTCTAACAATGTTTCTTGAAGATCAGGAGTTTTAAATTTACATGAATTCCAGCTCATCAATTTATGTTTTTATTAATTGTGCTTTTAGTGTTTTGTCTAATCCAAGTCACAAAGGAATTTTATAGTGGATTGGAGGCTTTTTTTGCGTTTATATATATACTTGTTCTACCACCACTTGTTGAAGAGACAATATACTTTCTTTTTTTTTAGATTGCAAAAGATAGTTTATTTAGAAAGTAGATTAGAGAGAGAAGCAATTCACCTCCCCAAGGTAGGGGAGGTGGTCAAAGCTAGAAAAGATGACATCCATGGGTTAAGGTGCTACATGGCCTGATCATTTTTAAACAAAACAATGGCCACTTTCTTTTTTTTTTTAATTAAAATGTTTTTTATTATAGGGATGTAGGGTCCAAGTAAGGATTAACTACACAAGTAGGCTGCATGCAGGTGTAGTTTGGGCTCCACCTAGCCCTTACTCCCCCATATAGGACCAGGTGCCCTTTGTGCTATTACATGCTCCCCACTCTCCTCCTTCTCTCCCTTCCCTAGCAGTGCCCATTGACTGCTGATCCCACCCTTGTGGTAATGTGATTAACGTTCAGGTCCCACTTATGAGTGAGAACATATGGTATTCAGTTCTTTGTTTCTGTGATAGACCACCAAGTATGATGGTCTCCAGCTCTATCCAATTTGCTGTGAAGTTCATGGTTTTGTTCTTCTTTTTAACTGCATAATACTCCACTGTGTATATGTACCATATTTTCTTTATCCTGTCCACTTTCCACAGGCAGTAGGATTGGTTTCGTGTTTTTGTTATTGTGAATAGTGCAGTGATAAACATGTGTGCAGGTATCTTTTTTGTAGAATGGTTTATGTTCCTCTGGATATATTC
>NW_007033369.1:0-335 GCF_000164805.1 Carlito syrichta | reverse complement strand
TTGGAACAAGAAGAAATTGAGACCCTAAATAAACCAATAACAATCAAGGAATTTGACTACATAATAAAAAAACTTCCTACCAAAAAAAGCCCTGGACCAGATGGCTTTCCAGCAGAATTCTACAAGACATTTAAGTAGAGCTGATACCAATCCTACTGAAGGTATTCCAGGCGGTTGAAAAAGATGGAACTCTCCCCAAATCATTTTATGAAGCCAACATCACATTGATACCCAAGCCAGGTAAAGATCCAGCAAAAAAAGCGAACTACAGGCCGATATCTTTGATGAACATAGATGCTAAAATTCTCAACAAGATCGTAGCAAACCGGATTCAG
>NW_007033368.1:0-329 GCF_000164805.1 Carlito syrichta | reverse complement strand
GTATTGAAGCTCTTTAATGTAGGTGGCAGGGTTAGTTGTGTATGATCCGAGATGTTTTTCTATTTGTGAGAGGTCTGATATAGAAAAAGGGACATGAACCTGAACCACGTGAAGGGGGGCTAGGAGGGTCAGCACGCCCTCCTAGCCCGTTCCATGCCCACAAGGTTCCATGCCCGCCACCTCGTGAAGGGGGGCTAGGAGGGTCAGCACGGTCTTGGACCGGGTTACTGTGGGGATGCACAGAGGAGTTGTTGGAAGAGGAGGGTATAAGGATCGAGCTGCCAGAGTGGAGGGGGGCGGGGCTGAAGAGGGGGGTGGGGGCAGGGGAT
>NW_007033367.1:0-879 GCF_000164805.1 Carlito syrichta | reverse complement strand
CAACATCGGTAATAACAGTCCTCATACACAGAATCTACACGATCTCTTTCTATGGAGAAAGAAGAAAACTGTTTTACACTGTTCCTCTGTCACAATATCTACATGACATCTTGCTAAGAGCTAAACAAGAATCAGGGTTTCCAAAAAGGATTCTCGGGAAAGGGAGACCTCCTACAGGACACTACATGGCCCCTTGCTACGGAAGAATAAGGAATTTGTGATACACCAGTCCCCAATCCGAAAAATTCTCAGGGTGTCTTGCTATGGGATTAACAAGAACAAGGGCTTCGAACTCGTCTCATGTTTCGGAGATATTTGGCTTGTGTGTATTATGAATCAGTCATTTCAGGACTCCAGCAACGTTCCGGTCCTCTTGAGAGTTGTAAACGGATATCTGGTAGTAAAAGTCCAGATTCCCGGAACAAAAGTATCCTCTTGTCATATTTGGATGTAACTCTGGTCTTAAGATGAACGTGGTAATTCTTAAATTTCCGTTTGCACTTTTAGGTTGGAGTGGGGTCGAGGGTTTTTCAGTTGACAAGTATGTAGTACGATTATTAAATTATAACCAGGAATCATGGATTCCACGTCCCTAGGAAACATCTGGGCATCTGCATTTTTGCATACAGTGTTTTGGAATCCACATAGACCGGGAAAATCAGGGAATCTTGCTGAGAACAGAAAGGGATTGCAGTTCTTGGAGTTCTCAATCGCCTAAATCTAAAAGGTCTCTTGATAAGGTTTAATCAGCAATCTTGGCTTCTATGTCGCCACATATTTAGTGTGTTTTTGAAAAGGGAACCAGGACCCTTGTGTTCCAATTCCAGAAGGAATTTATGGGATTCTTTCTCTTGATATCCTAGCAACTGGAATTCCAGG
>NW_007033366.1:0-403 GCF_000164805.1 Carlito syrichta | reverse complement strand
TTCTTTACTGCTGTTATTTCTGACATCAGCTCCTTCCTATTTTCCTCTTGTCTCTCCTGAATTTTTAAAATTCTCTCTATTAATGTCTTGATGTCTGGGTTTGTTGCATATGACCAGTCATTTTGGGGGTCTTCATTGTGTTCTGGAATCTGTTTTCTCAGTGTCTGATCTCCCGGGGGTCTGTGTGAGACCTATATTCTTCTTTTGGTTTTTCTTCATTTGTGTGATTTTTTCCCCCCTCCCTACTTTTTCCTTCCCTCCATGTCACCATTTTCTTTAATTCTGTTATTCAGGAGTAAAGGGATTGGTTTCACTTCTATTTGTTCAATCTCCTATTCTTTATGTATGCCCTCTTACTTTGTTCAATTCTGGAGTTGCACTGTAGGTTGGAGGTGGTCCTTTT
>NW_007033365.1:0-340 GCF_000164805.1 Carlito syrichta | reverse complement strand
TTACTTTTCTCTCCATTTCATTCGTTTCCATTCCATTTCACTATATTCCATTCCATCTTTTCAAATGTCTTTCCAGTCCTTACCTTTGGATGCCTCTACATTCCATTCCATTCCATTTCTCTCCATTCCACTCCTCTACATTCCATTCCATTTCACTCCATTCCATTCTGTTCCATTCCTCTCTATCACATTCCATTGTATTCTTCTCCCTTCCATTGAATTCCATTTCATTCCTATGCATTCAATTTCTCTCTATTCCATTCCTCTGCATTACTTTCACCATTATTCCATTGTACTCCATTCCATTCCGTTTGTCTCCATTGTTCTCCAATCAATTCCC
>NW_007033364.1:0-428 GCF_000164805.1 Carlito syrichta | reverse complement strand
GTTTTGTGAGTCCGCTGCCAGAGGGATGGTGAAGAATGCGTCTTTAAGGTCAAGGACTGAGAAGAGAGTGGCAGTCGGAGGAATTGAGGATAGAATGGTATAAAGATTGGGGACTAGTGGGTGAATGGTGATGACAGCAGCGTTAATGAGTCTTAGATCTTGTACTAAGTGGTAAGTGCCGTCTGGTTTTCATACTGCTAAAATGGGAGTGTTAAACGGGGAGTTGGTAGGGTGCAGATACCCCTTTTGTAATAAAGAGCTGATGACAGGTTGAAGTCCCAGGAGGCTGGAGGTAGGAAGAGAGTATTGCGGTTGGTTGGGGTAGGCAGAGGGGTTTTTTAGCTGAATGTGAACTGGGGGGCAGTGCGCTAAGGAGGGGGAGTTTACGTCCCATACTTGGGGATTTACTACAGAAGAGGGTAAAGGAG
>NW_007033363.1:0-661 GCF_000164805.1 Carlito syrichta | reverse complement strand
CTTGTTTTCAAATGCTAAAAGCCAGGTTAGTTGAGAGTAAGTCTGTTTCTAAAGGTTTAGTTCTTGCCTAAGATCATAATCAACTGCTTGTCCCTGTAAAACTATTGGGAAGTCTCTTAGAGTTGTGTAATGTATGCTGAATCCCTACTTTATATTGTAATGCTAAATAACATTAATGCTTGCTTTTTTGGCTATGCCTAACTAGCACACCTCTTACAAGACTGGTAAAGCTTTAAATGCTGAATACTTTGCAGGACTTAATAAGGCATGGGAGCTGGCCATTCCCACCTGATTAAGTCATCTTGAAAGCTCAGTAATTCACCTAAGGGACAGGTCAAGTACTAGGCACACTCTGTGGAGCATAGAGTGAGACCCACTCACTCTCATTTAATTGTCCACATCTTATAACTAAGGCTACTGTTTAGTAATTCATGAGGATTTTTGACAATTTTGCCTGTTCATAATTAGGAATAAGTAGGAACAGATCGTTTTACATCTACGTGGTCTGTTCATTCTAAAAAGGTTTTGTACCAGGCCATTTTTTTGTAGACATCATTGGAAAGTCATGGAGCAAAAAAAAAGGGGGCTTCAAGGAAAGGCTGAGAACACTCAACCTGGGAAAACCCATCAAGGTTCCCAGGGCATTGCCGTTTATGATTTT
>NW_007033362.1:0-666 GCF_000164805.1 Carlito syrichta | reverse complement strand
CCAGGCTCCCCTACATATGGAAACGAGTCTAGTGATCTTGGGCACTGAGGTCTGTCAAAATCTGTTGGAGTGTTCTATCATAGAAACTCTGGGTAAGCATCTCCTCTCAGATATGCTAGTTTGACACACAATAGTCCTGGCTTCCTAGGGTAGACAAGTGTCTACCTACAATCTCCTAAAAGAACAGGCTCTGCTATTCATTGGGTTTGGTCTAATCAGAATGTCCTGGGTTCTTAGAAGCAGTCTGTCTCAATGATCATTCATTACATTGAGAACCTTCAGGTTTCATATTGAGAATTGAATATGGTGTCACAGTTCTTTCCTGTACCACAGTTAATTTTTAACCAATCTGTCAAAGTAAACTCATAGAAGTAGTTTGGACTAGGGATTGGTTGAAGGAAAGCCTCTGTATAAGGTCTTAGAGTCTTTGGACTCTTTGGAGGAGAAGTCAGATTAGATGAGTTACACCGGTGGTGGAAATGAAATACTCTTTTTTTTTTTTTTATAAATATACAATACATTTATTTTGTAGTAAACAAAATTTTTTACAAAGAAAAAATGGCCTAGAACCTGGATACCTGCATTTCCAAGTAATCATGAAAATCTCCCTCTTCGTTTTAGAGTCTGTTTTTTTTTTAACCTACTTCCTAGTCCTTTATTTTTTTT
>NW_007033361.1:0-755 GCF_000164805.1 Carlito syrichta | reverse complement strand
CCTCGTGGTTTGTTGAATTTGTTAATTGTACCAGAAATAAAACTTTTTACCTTTTACCAATTTCATTTTTGTCATTTGCTATCTATTCTTGTGTTCTATTTAAGTACTCACAATTTTTATATCACTTTTGTTAACCTAGATTTCCTCAATTGCCTATAAACGTGCGTATATGTTCCTTTTTGCAATTTAGAAACCTCCCTATGCTCGACCTCTTCAGTTTTAGTGTCACTAATTTAAGGTAGAGTTTAAATACATTTTTTTTAAGTTTACTACTTTCTACACTGGTAAGCACAGATTTATGAAAGTACAAACAACCATTTATTTCATGTAATACGAAAAAGACAGCCCCACTATTCCCAGATTTATAAAGTGTGTCTTTATGTTTCAAATGAGTATTATGCTTATATTATATAAATCTTCTGTAACCTTGACATAGACTTTTTAAAACATTTGGTTCCTTACATGTAGAATGATTTAGAAAATATTTGCTTTTGCAAACTTTTTTGCATTTTTAAAATTGAAAATTTAAAGAAGTCATCAACATAGCATGCAGTTATCATAAATTAAATGGAACTTTAATATCTTTAATTATACTCTGTAAAGTAAACTAATGAAGTTTCTGCTGTCTTACTGTTAGTAAGCATGCACTAAAATACTAGCATTTTCTTGTACCCTAGAAAGACTACTCATATTTGAGTGAAGTACAACTAATAGGAAGTGGACTTGAGGATACAGGATATAAGGCACGCAACAAT
>NW_007033360.1:229754-230251 GCF_000164805.1 Carlito syrichta | reverse complement strand
ATCTTCACCTTCAGTGCCTACCTCTAAACCCTATTCTGACTAGTTCTGTGCCCTTCCCCCACCTCACCCCACAACGCCCACATCCAGCAGGAAGTAGCCAGAGAGAATAATGATGACCCTCTCCCAAAAAAAACAGAAAAGGTAGGAATGAAAGGTGCAGACAACAGTCAGAAGAGCATCCCCAAGATGGCTCTGCCTCCCAAAGACAACAAAGGCCATAAATTCCTGCCTTTCCCGCCCGCGCGAAACTTAAACCTGTGCTCAAACAACCTCTTCCTATAGAAATGCTACCTCATAGTCTCCTCCAATAAGACTCAGGCACGGCACTGGCCTGTCCCTGCAAGGTTCATAAATATACCTTTCTCCCTGCATAGCTCTCTCTCTCTCTTATTTCCTCTCTCTGTCCCCGTCACTCTCTTATTCTCTCTCCTTACTCTCCTTTTCTCTTTCTCTCTCTCTCTCTCTCTCTCTCTCTCTCTCTCTCTCTCTCTCTCTCT
>NW_007033360.1:209372-229675 GCF_000164805.1 Carlito syrichta | reverse complement strand
CCTTGGTTACAGTCCCTTCGTGTAACTGCCCCTTTAATAAATCTCTTGGTTCAGACCAGCGTGGAGTCGTCACTGGTGCCAAAAACTTCTTTCACATACCACAGATGAAGAGAGAAAAGACAGCAGTCCCATGTAAGTGGAAAGAAACACAGCTGTATTCTTCTTCCTGTAATATTTATCAATCCCAACCCATATTTGGGGAGGAAAGAGAAGTCTCTGTTTTGTCATTTGAAATTGCCATAGTTAAAGGCTGCCTTGTTTAGTGTGCGAGTTGTGCACAGCAGTCTATGTTCAAGCTGCAGAAGCTGTATATTGTCAGGAATGCATGTAGACACAATCAAAACATTATCTGAGCTGCAGGCACACAGAGAATAGCCCTTTCTTTTCAATGCTAAACAGTTCTCCCTTGGGAAAGGACAAAGCACTATTATAAATATCCCCATAATACCAGTTGTTTCTTTGGCGGTGCTTAGTCACTACAGGATCCACTGTTAAAAGTTTTAAATGGTTCCTGGGCCAAAAGCCTACAGTAGGACTCCCAGGCATAGAAGGCACGCTGTGAGGGGTGAAATGATGTTACGGGAATTCTTCTAGGAAACAACAGCATGCCGGCCGTCAGCATTCCGAGCCCTCAGGACTGGGTGAGTGGTCCACCTGTGGACCTTCGTGGCAGCTGAGGCTCCCTCTGCTCAGTTTCTATCATCCGTGTCCTGTAGCTGCCCACACTTGAGGCTCCTGAGAGCCCAGAAGGACCATGCATCTCATCTCTGCATTTCCAGCGCATGCAAAGCCTAGGGCACCAACCTTCAGATGTTCAGTTCAGTGGATTAAAGGACTAACGATGGTATATCTGCCTGAGGAGGTCTGATTACTAACAGATCCCATATTTGCAGACAATTCAGTTGAGACATTTGTTTTTTCAAAAAGACTGACCTGCCTACCCCAAGGTCATGCTGCATGCAGTTTCCCCACAAGGCGGGGGGCCAAAGCACCTCTGGGATTCCCAGTGTTGGGCTCCTCTCGGCCCAGCCAGGAGACATATCCTAGTCCACATCTGGAGTAAGTCTTGATGCGGGCTGTCCCCAAGTCCTCTCGGGACTACCCTCAGGCACGTTCACCCTCCAGAACCGTCACCCTCGCTCTGTTCTTCCCATCAAGACCCTCTGAGGAAGGGAGCATATGAACCCTATGCCTGTCTCTCCCATTCCCTGAAGTCTGGCATGAGGAAGGCTGAACACATACCTCTACTCTCTATGTTCAGTCTTTTCCCCACTCTTTGGACTCTCGGTTTTTTTGTGTGTTTTTAAAAACATGTAATAGTTACATATATAAAAATGTGCTAATAAGATATTTTATATATAATAATTAATTATTATAGCAAATGCATACAATTATATTTCAATATATAAATATTCATGATTATATAATATTTTAATATAAGCAATAATTAGTGACTATAATAATAAATATAATATTTTCTTTTATTTGTTTGCTTGCGTTTTAGAGTCTGGGTCTCCCTTTGTCTCCCAGGCTGGAGTACAGTGGCATGATCAGAGCTCACTGCAGTCTCAAAATCCTGGGTTTAAGCAATCCTCCTGCCTCAGCCTTTAGAGTAGCTCGGACTACAGGCATGTGCCACCATGCCTGGTTAATTTTTGTTGTTTGTTGCTGATGTTGTTTTAGAAACAGAGTCTCATTATGTTGCCCAAGCTGCTCTCAAACTTCTGGTCTCAATTATCCTTCTGCTTCAGTCTCTCAAGTCATTGGGATTATAGGCATAAGCCACCATGCCCGGCCAATATTTTCAATATATGTAGTAATTAGTTGTTGTAATAATGACAATGACAACTTATATTCTTGTGACAAACATTGCTATAATACACATACACACTTTGGGACATATATATATATATATATACACACAACACACACTGCTAGAATATATATTCTCTCTATATATATATGTATTATGTGTATAATTTCCATCAGTTCTAACAGTAACTCTACAGTGTTAGTTCTATTATCCCAATTCAATTCAATAGATGGTGAATCTGAGCTTCAGTAATTCCCAATGTTGCATCACTAAAAGCAGTGACATGTGAGCTGGATTTTAGATCTTTCTGTAGCCTGGACCTCTCCTATCTACACTACACTTCACGTGTAAAGTCACAAAGCTGCCTCCAGCCTGTTAGGTTAATGGTATATCTTTTAAAATTCACGTCTTCCCCTCCCATTCTTTCAGCCTCCCAAATAATAAGTAACCAAATAATAAGATCATCTCCCAGGGTAAGATTCCATCTGAGCAATGAAGTGTGCACACCTAGGGCTTTGATTTAATTCTCTTGGACTAAGCTGATTAAGTGCTGAGCAGTTTAAACTCTTATAATTTTATTAGATTAGATCATTAGATTTCAGAGATGAAATGGATGGAATCCTGACCAGTGACTAAAATAGCCAAATCCAGCTGCATCAAAGATTCCTTGGGGCTCGCTTTCCTCGCTTTCAGGATTCAAACACTCAGTAAGACAAAGCGTGACTCTCTGAACAATGGAGATACAATTTCAATATTAAGATAACTTTGATGGTGCCAGGAAATACAGTGACATGCTTTGCTCTTGAAGCACCATGCTTGGCTCTAATGAAACCGTAGATTATCGATTCCCAGGCTCAGGGAATGTTGTCCTAATGGATATGGTCTCGAGTTATATGACTACTACAGCCATTAGCTCCTGCAACTAAAAGCAAATGACTTCACTGCCTCTTGCTTTATCTCCCTTGAACTTTTCTCGCAGAATTTATAAAAAATGGGGACATTCAATTAAGAAGCCATTTGTGTCCACGTGTAAAAGAGACAGCAAATGTGGCATGGGTAATGTGTACTTATGCCTCTTGCTGGTTTCCAAGGGTCAAGATTCCTTGGGCCAAGGAATTTTAGTGATACCCCAACGGAAAGAAAAAATACCACCCTGGTATGTGCACCTTCTGTCCTGAGACAAGTATTCTTTTCTGTCTCAAAATCTATTTCTAACATACTACTCACTACAAATATCAGCAGATCTCACATGCAGATTTTCCCCAAACCTCTGTTTCTAGCTCTAATTTCTCATCCTCTCTTGAGTTTTATATCTTTAGTTGTCCATGAAGTATCTCTACTTCGATATGAAGTTAGCTCTTTTTCACCACCCTCCTCTCCCAATTTCTTCCCCTAGCAATGGTACCAGGTAGTCCAGGCACCTAAATTCATTTTTCTTCAACTCACATCTGATCATTTTTCTTCAACTCACATCTGATCAGTTACCGTGTGCAGCTCGTTTTCTTTTCTATTGGTGTCTACCTTTTTATTTCTCTAATCCCATTCTGAATCTAGGACTCATGATCTTATCTCTAATTTTTTTGGGCAATTGCCTTCCATCATGTCCTCTGGTCTCTTCCTGTTATTTTCTACACACGGCTGCTGGCTCAGTGAGACAGAACTTTCCTCTTATCTATCATGGAAACTGATTTCTACAGTGGGCCTGACCGTTTCTCTGTCCTCCCTATTCCATCAGCCTTGAGTGCTTCTCTTTCATGCTACACCCTTGATGTGGGTCCTCTAGCCAAGCTCATCTGTATTTTGGCTTCAACACACTGCTTGCTTGTTCCCATTAATGGCATTCCTGGAATTAATTGAATGAATAAACATGTGAATGATACACTGATGGATGAATGAATGCATGTGCCATACCTCAGATCTTTTCTGCTCACTCTATCCCTCACCACCATAATCAAAGAGAAATATGTTCATAAAGGCTTTGGAAATTTATCTCCACCACCGCTTGCTGCCAGTATTATTCTTCCCTGGTTTCATGCTGCAGACATGTGATCTGCAGTGTGTGTGTATGTGTGTGTGTGTGTGTGTGTGTGTGTGTGTGTGTGTGTTTCTTCTTTGTGGCAGAGATTGCTAGCTGTCCCCCAAATCCAGTTCCTCTCCTTGTATGTGATAAGGCAGGTAACTGAACTCTATTTCTCAATCTCTTTTGCAGTTACTTAGCATTGGGATTAACAGACAATGGAATGTAGTGGAAGTGACACGGGCTACATCTAGGCAGGGAGGCTTAAACACCTAGCTGTACATTTTCCATGTTGTCTTTTCTCTGTCACCCCAGGGGGAAGGACATAGAGCAAAGTGACCTTGGAAGTCAGGTGTTGAAGATGGCTGCATTGCCACCTGCCTGGGACCCTGAATATAACCACATGCCTCAGAACAACTTTTTTGATCAATGACAGACCACCTGTATGATTATAATGGAGCTGAAAAATTCCCATCACCTAGTGACATTGGAGCAATTGTAAAGTCACAGTGCAAGGCATTCCTCACATACTGGTGATGATGCTGGTGTAAACAGTCTAGGTGTGTAGACTGTACCATCTAGGGTGGTGTGAATACATGTCTCTATGCCATACAGTCTTGGCGTGTAGGCTATACCATCCAGGTTGGTGTGAGTACGTTTATGCCATGATGTTACACAATAATGAATTAACGTAATGACTCATTCCTCAGAGCATATTCTCATCATGTAGTGACACATGACTGTCATGAGGAGAGTCAGTCACTGTCGTGGGACACTTTTCTGGGTAAGGATATGAAAGAGAAATAAACTTCTATATCCCTGAAGCCACTGAATGTTTGCTAGATTTTGTTACAGCAGTTCTGGCCTTCCCAACTAAGGAAGAGAAGGAAGGTGGGCCAAGCTAAGCTTTGGGATTGGTCCTGAACATAGATGAAGGTTGAATCATGGACAAGGAAGATGTTTTGGAAGAATCCGTGTGAAATCAGTGCTGGAGACTGTTGAGGCAGAAGCTGAAAGGGTGATGTAAAATGGCACCAGAGCCAGGCTCGGTGGCTCAGCCTGTAAGCCTGCGCCTTTGGGAGGCTGAGGTGAGTGGATTGCCTGAGCCCGCGGGTTCAAGACCCGCCTGGGCAGCGAGACCTCATCTCTACAATAAATCAAAAAATCAGCCGGGCGTGGTAGCACATGCCTGTAATTCCGGCTACTCGGAAGGCTGAGGCGGAAGGATCACCGGAGCCCAGCAGGTCGAGGCTGCGGTGACTGAGAGCGGCCACTGCACTCCAGTCTGGGTGACAGAGTGAGACTCTAACTCAAAAAAAAAAATTAAAATGGCACCAGAGTCATTCTCATTGGGTTTAGTTCTATTGCTAAGACTGTGAGGAACACTGGGCTCTATTCCAGAAGAGCTTAGACTTTTTTTTCCAGTCTTACCTGATTAAGCTTTAAAACTCTTGTTTCTGTAGATACTGAAGTCACTTCCTTATCTGTGCCATCTTTCAGGAGCAGTTGGGTTGAAGTAGAGTCTTCTGAGTCCCTACAATAATTCTCTCTCCTCTGTGCTCTCTGCTAGTCCTAGGCTAGGGCTGAGGTCTTGACAGCTGATATTTTTACCAGGGCCTAAATTCCATCTCCATTTTCAATGGCACATCCCACCAGGGTAAGTTGCAGAAGGCTGAAGGAACTCTGTCCTGAACCTCTGGATTAAACTCCCTTCCAGGGAGTGTGTATGGGAAGATCTCGGGCTGGTGGAGGGGTGGTACATGAGAGAAGCACTTCAGCATTGAGCGCACCAAGGCAGAGGAAAGTGCAAGAGAGGGTAGGATGGGTCACTAGGGCACTGAGGCCCAGAAATGTGTAGACCTCAGTTTCATTCATTCATTCACTGGACAAACAATTGTAGGACACCCAGTAATTTTTCAGGTATTATGCGTGTAGGACTCAGATGATATGGGAGGTGTCTGTCGAAAGGAAGACCATTTAACAAGGTCTTCTCTTGTTGAAACTGTTATATACAAGTGTTTGGAGTGGCCACTTTGAGGTCTCCATCTTGGACAGTCCATGGCTGTGAAGGAAATGAGGGAAAGAAAGGAAGCAGAAAGGACAAATAGCTGTGATCTATGGCTACCAGGAACCCACCAGGATGTCGGAGTGCAAGTATAAGTGGAAGATCTGCCACTGTAGGACAGCAGATCAGAAAACTAAGAATTGTTCTCGAAGGTCGGGCATGGTGGCTCAAGCCTGTAATCCCAGCACTTTGGGAGGCCGAGGCGAGAGGATTGCCTGAGCCCACAGGTTCGAGACCAGCCTGGGCAACATGGGGAGACCTCATCTCTACAATAAATCAAAAAATTAGCCAGGCATGGTGGTGTATGCCTGTAGTTCCAGCTACTTGGAAGGCTGAGGCAGAAGGATTCCCAGAGCCCAGCAGGTCAACTACTGGGGTAGCCGTGAGCATGCCACTGCACTCTTGCCTGTGCGATAGAATGAGACTCCAACTCAAAAAAAAAAAAAAAAGAATTGCTCTTGAATGAAGAATCTTGCTACTGAAGCACTTTGATCAGCATCACAAAATCCAGACAAGACAGACAAGACTAATGGACAGCAGTGTTTCCTGGGCACAAGGCAGAGGTGGTCTGCTTTCCTCAGGGCAAAGCTGGGATTCCAGTTTCAATGACAAGGCTTCAGCCCTTAGACTTAGGATCTCAGGATCTGGAGATATATTTTGTCTGAAAGTTGAAAGAAGGAATCAAGAGGAATCAGCACATGACAAGAGCCAGTGCAAAGGGATGCCTGGCTCCCCGTGTCTGTCACAGGTTCTCAAGCAGAGCTTTCCTTGCCAGCAATGACCCTCAAGATCAAATCATTCAGCTGTGTAAGCAGCCATGTCAGGCTAGAACCTCATGGCCCCATTGATCAGACAGAAGTTAACTCCACCTTGAAGAACCATCTCGGAGTCTCACATGTGTAGGGCCCAGGTCAATAATGCTTTTTTTTTCACTTCTAGAAAGACATACTCTTGGGAAAGATACTATTAAACTCAATCACTCTGAGTAAATGACTTTGTTGATATGATATCGTATGGTATAAGTTAACACTTCAACCAGCCATAAAAAGTCTTTATCCCAAAAAATAGATCATCCAGCCTGGATAAGTATCCAGAGATCAAGAATATAAGTCTCATGACTAAGCTTTCCCACACATTTCCCTTACAACAGATGGGTATATGGGTATGGAAGTTTCAAGGACAGGGTTTATTGGATTACATGCATTGAGAAGAGCAGTGAAGTAAAAGTTAAGGACAAGAGTCTGTTTCTGCCTTCAAGAGTAACTCACTTAGGACAGTGAGCAAGTCAGTTATCCCTTCAGTGACATACTCACCTTTGGATCAAATCAAAATAACAATACTTTCCATTCTTACATGGGAATTATGAGGATCAAATGAGGTAATAGATACGGACAACATTACTAAATACATACAAATACATCATATAATATTGTGCTAATGTTACCAGCAATTGTGTGTGTGTGTGTGTAAATTTGTTAAACAGTGATATAGAAAGCAACACAGTACTACCCAATCATTCTCAGCATGGAAACTCCAAGTAACTGAAGTGACTCTTCCCACCAAGGAAAGAAAAATACATAGAGACACAAGTACACAGTGACACAGAACATGGATGTAAGACTGGGAACTCAGGTGAGAGAAAGATCCATCGGGCCAAGGCACAGATCAAAACTAATCCATGGCAAATGAGTAAACAGCCAGGCAGAAATTTATAGAATTTATGTTGGAGATTTTTAAAAAAAATTCTTCCACAGAAATGACTGATAAAATCTTGCTTTTTAAAGTAAACTCTGAAAAGCAGAAACAAGGAACAATCTACGCATACCATACTAGCAAGTTCCCCAAAGCAAGGATGCTGACTCCAAGGCAGACAGCCTGGTGGTGGAGGGATGGAAAGCACAACTGTGAAGCAAGACAGGCAGGGCAGGCGTGTGGCCTAAAATCCAGCACAGTTAAGGAGGGAGTCGCTTGTGAGTTTTGCCAGACGACTGGTGGGGACACGTGCCATTCACAGTAGAAGATGAGCAGCATCACAGCATTCAAGGGTGACACCAGAGCCAGAGAGAGAGCCAGAGCATTGCCGGTCAGGACCCCAGGCACAAAGTGGACCCAAATGGAGGGGAGGTGGAAATGCTCCAAGGCAGCTGAGAAGGCAACTTCCCTTCAGGAGCACCTGGGAGTTCACTCCCTCCCAACCAGGCAGGGGCTGGCGGGGTGGTGTTCCAGTGCTTTTCCTGTGAGGAGCTGCCCCAAATAGGACACAGACCTCCTCTCCTCAGTGCATGATCAGGATGTTATTCTCCATTTTGGAGTTGAAGAAAACAGAAAGGAAGTGAGGCCGACTTGCCACCGCAACCTGTTGAATCCCACACGTGAACTACAAGTGTAAAAGCAACTGAAAAGCGAAAAGTTGAACTGTAGCTAAAAATTCAGACAGCGTTTGACACGGATTACTTTTCTTCCTTGGCATCTGTGTGGCCGGCTTCTTTCGTTAACCCTGGATATTTAGCAAGGGACAAAGGACCACAGAAATTACAAAGAAAAGCTTCTAGAGCGCAATCCGTGGTGAGCTGTGATATGTTTACTTATGAATTAGCCTTCAATCAACAGATTTAATATTAATTAAAAATTCATAAGCTGCGCTGTGCATAGAAATGACATAATTATGTCTCCGATTCAACCTAAAGTGTGCACTGCAGAATGTGTAAAATGTTAATTAGTAGTGAAACACAGTTGAGAAAAAAATTCTTTTAATTATGTAATAAGACTCATTACAATGGGTAATCAACAAAGCTGCCAAATTAGTCCTCTGGTGGCATTTTTCTATATATAGCAAACACACTTTTGTTTGTAGAAAATGTGTGTTTGAACAGACAGGTTTTAAATTGCTTTCAAGAAGGAAGCAGCAGTGAGTCCCCAAAACAGTTAGAAGTGACCTTGTAATCCTTCAAGTCTGTGAGGCGGCACAGATGACTCAGACAAAGGAAGACAAAGTCTCAAGTCCTCCAATTGCTGAGAAACTTCCACTGCATTTGACACAATGTGGTGTGATCATTTGGGGACCTGAGCTGCTTCTAGTGTGCTAAGAGCTCTGGTGTCAGAAACATCAATGGATATTAAGGCAGCACCGATGGAATACAGGTCGTCCAACAGAAAATGTGATCCCTGCCTTTTGTTGATAAGACCTCAAGCCCTGGGTCTCCATCCATCCCATGTGTGCAAACGTCATGGACTTATCAAACACATATCCATGAACACAGATGCAACTTCATCCACCAGTCATTTATCCTTCACTGGTTCTTTCCTTCTTCAAAAACATATTATTGCTGTCCACGTCCAGCCCAGTGCCAGGAACACACAGATGATGAAGGCATGAGCTCTGTCTCAAGGGGCTCTCAAGAGAAGTTTGAGGAGTAGATGTGGGTTTTGGAAGTCAGAGCATCCTAAATTTCCATATACCATAAGCCCATCCGCACTACACAGTGCTATGTGGACTTGGGCAAATATGTTCTCTGAGGCTCAATTTCCTCATCTGTGTGGGGAAGATCTTATCTACCTCACAGGGTTCTTTAAAGGTTCCAGTGAGACATAGGATGTGAAGGACTTTGTGTCTATGTATCACATTTTTTTAATCCAGTACAGCTTCAATGGGCAGCATTGTTAGTTCCATGTTTTTGCTATCGTGAATAATGCTGCAATAAACATGCGTGCACAGGTATCTTTATTGTAGAGTGATTTAAGTTAAGAAGGACAAAATTATGGACTCTGCAGCAACTTGGATGGATTTAGAGTCCATAATACTCAGTGACCTATCACAGAAACAAAAACTGAGTACCACATGTTCTCACTCATAAGCAGAACACTTACCATACTTACCTGAACACTTACCATAATACTATAAGAAAGGGATTGGCAATAGCTAGAAACTTCCGGGGAGAGGGGGAAATCACAACATCAATTATAAGGGCAACTGACCTAAAAACAGGTGAAGTGGGCACCAAAGGGAACCCAAACTTTACCTGTACAATGGCCACTTGCATACCTAATCCTGAATTGTACCTCACATCTTTAAAATAGAAAATAAAATAAAAAAGAAGAATGTGAAGCACTTAGCCTCGGCGTGGCAACAGGCAGAGCACAGTGACTGCCTCTTCCCCATTTTCACGTCTTGGCTAGTAATGGTTTGTTAGTCTCAGTTGAATTTAATACACACTGTGATATGAAGGCAGTGGATTTTAAGGGATTCTCTGTGGAATTTAGAACCCGTCAACTAATGTTTAAGTGCTGTGCTCAGTACAGGGAATGTAGGGGAAACATCCAGCCCATTCTGCCAAGAGTGTCAGCCTTACACTCTCTTGTCTTGGCTGTGCTCCTGCACTTTCTGCCCCCTTACTAGAGCTCAGCCCACCTGTGACTTTGTCCGTAGTACCTCCTGGTCTATGATTAGTTCTCCAGCCCCAACAAATCCCCAGCTTCCAAGTTCTGCAGCCCATGGAAACCTCTACTCTGCCTGCTGAGGCCAGACTCATAAACCCCCTGCAGGGGCTCTGGGCAGCCGGTCCTAACCTTAACAAAGGGGATAGAAATGTACTCCCTCCCCTGCTTTCCCATGGTGCCCGCAGTTAAGAAGCAGGAGAATACAGTTGTGAGAATACACCAGACCCTGATTCTTCAGCCAGAGCAGAAAAGTGTCACTTTGGCCAGCTCCTGTCAGCCTACAAGGGCCCCACCAGCTCACTCCCACCAAATAAGTGCTCTAACAGGGTCACAGCTTTCAGGTCCACCTCCAGGCAAATGCAGAGCTCCTGCAAGCTGAGTGAGGGTGACCAGAGGGGTCTTGGGCATCTTTCTATATTCAGAGGCTCAGAGTGCCTGGCTTGCAGAGGGTGCTTAATACATGTGGAACATACAAATGCCCAAATCTGCTATGCAGGCCACCCAGTGCATAGAAGCCAGGCCAAAGGCAGCCCAGTGCACACAAGCTAGCAGAGACCAACCACCAGAGCTTAAGGCCAAACTTAAGCAGACCTCCTGAGACCCACTCTGCAAGGAGGTTGTCAACTGCCAGATTTCACAGCTCCAGCAGAGGCACCGATCCATCTTGGAGCCTCCGAGTTCACTCTGACAAATGCCTGGAACCTGAACTAGAGCAAGGCTGCCACAGTGAACATGTTCCAGGACGGAGCAGGGATCCATCCAAGATGAGCCTGCCCAAGCTGTAAAGTACAGTCTCGGTTCTCGAGTCAGCAGCCAGTGCTGCTGAGATGTCCTTACCAGGTTCCTCTCATTTAGATTGCTAGATAGAGTCAGGACCTGTGCATGAAATCCAGGAAGCCAGGTCAGCCAGGGAAGGGTAGGAACACTCTGTAGTGTGTTGCTCAGCTCAGCCATTTCTTCTACTTGCCCTTCTCAGTCAGCCAGAAACTCCTTTTAGAAAAGGATTGAATTAGCAGTAAAGGATGAATTCATTAGCTAGGTAATTGGTAGGTAGGTAATTGGATGGATAAACAGGTAGACAGCTCGCTAGATAGATAAGTAGATAGATAGATAGATAGATAGATAGATAGATGATAGAGATAGACAGACAGACAGATAGATACAGAGATAGATGTGGGGTTAAGGCATGACACTTTCCCATAGGTATGAGCATTTACAAAGAGAATACAAACCTTTAAAAAGAAAAGTTGTTTGTGGA
Organism: Carlito syrichta; assembly: GCF_000164805.1. NCBI lineage: Eukaryota > Metazoa > Chordata > Mammalia > Primates > Tarsiidae > Carlito > Carlito syrichta. The sequence goes on along the minus strand of NW_007033360.1, from coordinate 218,085 downwards.
ACAGCTCAAATTTGTCCCCTAAGTGGCAGAGCCAACCTTCAAAACATAGGCTTTCTGACTCCAAACCATCATTCCAGGCTGTCCCTACACATGACATTATAGCCTTAGGGAAATAAATAATAATAATAAGTTACTTCTACTTTAAAAAACATATACCTTCCAAACAACAAAACCTGTTGTAGGACCAAAGTTGAGTAAAAAAACCTGGGAGGTTATGATGACAACCTTCAGATAATTAAGACAGAAAGCAATACTAAATTTTTTGACTCACAAAACTATTTTCTTATAACCCAATTTCAGTTTAAAACTATGCTACAGCTGCTGGTGGTGTTATGTAACTCCCTAGAGGCACCACCTCCTCAAGACAACATTGTAAATAACTACAGCAAATCCTGGTAAACTCTGACCATCAGCAATGACCTTGAGGCTAATCAGACCTCCATTTTCTATATCTGACAGACTCCTAGATGTGTGGATATGTCTGGGCAGGCTCTCCCTAGAGCTACATTCATTTTTGTAAGCTATAAAACCACAGCTATAATTTCTATAAAACTTGTACAATTCCAATTTACCAATGTGCTATTGGTTTTCATATGCTGGATCCTATGGTGACACTAGCTATAAGATGTTACCAGAACAGCAAGGACCTTCATTTCAGCATCATGCTCTTTCCTGACAGCCTCTGCAACGTCTACCTGGAGTCCCTGCAGATGCTGCATTTTAGACGGGGCACATGGGAGCATTTTTGCTGCTCGTCGGTAATCACAATAGCTATACACACTTGGAGTGTTTGGACTCTAACTGGGTTGTTAGCTGGGGTTTCCTAGCCACTTAAGGTCTAGATAAGATGGAGTTACACCCTCTTAGCCCAAAGGTCACTCTTCAAAATTCCTCAGATTCCCAAAGACTTTATACCATCTTTGACCTCCAATTCTCAGCTCCTGCTGTAATTTTGTTTTTCTCTCTGCATCTCTTCCCTTGATCTGGGATTGACCCAAACTTGATATCTGCTCTCAAATTTCCACCTTCAAAAGAAATTCATATAGTGTGACTTGCTATCAACAACTAAGACTTATTGAGAGCTTATTGTATATCAAATACTATTCAAAACACCTATGCATATGATCTCATTTGATCCTCCCAACACCCCTTTGAAATACATTAAGAACTGTCACAAGTAGCAGAATTAAGGTTTGGGGATCACAGGGAGATAACATCACATTCTATACCCAAGAGAAACAACAAGAAATTGTGTCTTAGTTATTCCGGCTGCCTGGTCTTCAGTTTCTCACAGGCTATTTCTACCCTTTATAGCAACCCAGCCTTCATTCTCACCATATTTGCATCTCTCTCCTATCCCAAATTTCCTTCCCATTTATCCTTTCTTGGGTTAGCCTAGGAATCTCCTGCTTATGCCGAGAAGCTTTACTTCTTTAACGCACCTACCCCCAAACTCATGTGTACAAAATGATTGCTATACTTTGCAGAACAAGGTGACTTTCTCTCCTTGCAATGATTTTCCTTACAAGGTAGCTGGGGTTCTTTTTTAGTATTATTATTTTGAAGATGTGGAGTACGATTCAGGGTTAGGTATACAAACATTCATTATGCAGGTACCGTTGTTGATGAGGTCTCCCTCCCCTGACAGTTTCCCTCAGCTGCCAATCCCAATCCCCTCCCCTGGCAGCTTCCCACTACTGCCAATCCCTTTCTTCTAGTACTGTGATGATTGTTCAAGGTCTGCTTATGAGTGAGAACATAAGGTTCTCTGTTCTTTGTTTCTGTGATAGATCACTGAGTATGATCGACTCTAAACCCATCCAGGTTGCTGCAAAGTCCACATGTTTGTCCTTCTTTATGGCTACATGATATTCTATTTGTATATGTACCATATTTCACATTTTTTTATCCAGTCCAGCTTCGATGGGCAACATGGTTGGTTCCATGGTTTTGGTATTGTGAATAGAGTTGCAATAAACATACGTGTGCAGGTATCTTTTTTGTAGAGTTTCTCCGGGTATATTCCTAATAGATGAATTGCTGGGTCATATGGAAGGTCAATTTCTAGGTCTTTCAGAAATCTCCAGACTGTTTTCCTGAGAGGTTGCACTAGTTTGCATTCCCACCAGCAGTGTAGAAGCGTTCCTTTTTCTCCACATCCTCACCAGCATCTGTTGTTGCTTGTTTTACTAATGATGGCCATTCTTATTGGGATTAGGTGGTATCTCAGTGTGGTTTTGATTTGCATTTCTCTGATAATGAGTGAGGCTGAGCACTTTTTCATGTGTCTGTTGGCTGCCCACATATCTTCTTTTGAGAAGTGTCTATTCACGTCTTTTGCCCATTTTTTATAGGGGCTGTTTGCTTTTTTCCTTTTGGCGTGTTTGAGTTCCTTGTAGATCCTAGATGTTAGGCTTTGTCAGATATACAATTGGCAAATATTTTTTCCCATTCTGTGGGCTGTCTCCCTGCTCTCTTGATGGTTTCTTTTGCTTTGCAGAAGCTCGTTAGTTTGATGAGGTCCCACTTGTCTGTCTTATTTCTGAAGGTATTTGACTTTAGGGTTCTGAATAGGTATTGGTTGCCAGTTCCAATTTCCATAAGGGTATCTCCTGCATTTTCTAAGATTCTTAAAGTTTGAGGTTTTACATTTAGGTCTTTGATCCATTGCTGGGGTTCTCAATAGCAGGCTTGCTTGTTGTTGTTCTTGTTGTTGCTGTTATCCCTGTAAACGCATCACAAATAGAACCCGATCCATTTGTGGGCAATCGCTTTAATGTGATTATTTTGCACAGGTAGTAAATGTTCATATTCTAAGATCAAAGAAATCAAAAATAAACAAAGTAAGAAGTTTCCTTCTGCCCCAGATCACCAGCAACCGAATCTCTTTCTTTCCTCTGAGAGCACCAATTTCATCAATATTTTGTGTATATCTTAGAGATATTTTACACATATAACCTTTTAGATTTGTCTTGTCATCTTTTTATTATTGTGGTATGAAAATGATAGCACGCTAGGTCATTGTTTGGTACTTTGTTTTCTGGCTCAACAATTGCTCTTGGTGATCATTTCATATCAATACATAAAGAGTCACTTTATACTTTTTCATAGCTACATAGTATTCTCTTAAGGTTCATAATATATGAAATCAGTTCCATAGTGTGTCCATTTATGTTATTTCCAATATTCTGCTATTATAAACTATAGTACAATTAATAACTTACACATTCATCATCCCACACATATACAGGGGGAAAGTGGCTTTTACATTTTTTAATTATTTTTAAATTGACAGGTAACATCATACATAGTTGTCACCATGCAATGTTTTGAAGTATATATGCATTGTGGAATGTTTAAACCTAGCTAACTAACAAATGCATTCCCTGACATAGTATCTTTTCTGAGATGAGAGCACCTATCCAGAGAGGATAAGTATGTTTTGATGTATTTCAGGGTGTGTTAATTTGCATTTTTCAATACAATGCAGACATTCTTTGCTTAACAAAGAGGACACATTTTGAGAAATGTGTAATGTGTCATTAGGTGATTTTACCACTGTGTGAACATCACAGAGTGTGCTCACACGGACCTAGATGGTGCAGCCCACTACACACCTACACCGAATAGTATGCAGCTTCTAGCTCCATGTGACTATGCTGAATGCTCTACAAGTGTAATACAATGTAACTATTTGTGTATCTAAGCACATCTAAATATAGAAAGCCACGGTAAAAATATGGTGTTGTAATCTAATGGGGCCACCATTATATATCTGGTCCCATCATTGACTGAAACATTGCTATGTGGTACATGACTGTATATTGTCATTAACTATAGTTATACAATAGATCTCCTGAATTTATCCTCCTATCTAACTAGAATTATGTATCTTTTGACCAACATCTCCCTAACCACCCCAGCCTCCGGTAACTATCATTCTGCTCTCTACATATATGAGATCAACTTCTGTAGATTCCAAATGTGAGTGAGATCAGTCACGCCTGGTGGCTCACGTCTGTTATCACTTTGGGAAGCAGAGGCAAGGGGATTGCCTGAGCCCAGGGGTTTGAGACCAACTTGGGCAACTTGGCGACACCTTGTCTCTACAATAAACCAAAAAATTAACCCCAGACGTGGTGGTGCATGCCTGTGGTTCCAGCTACTTGGAAGGTTGAGGCGGAAGGATCACATGAGCTCAGCAGGTCGAGGCTGTGGTGGCCATGAGGTGCCTCTGCACTCCAGCCTGGGCTATAACTCAAAAAAAAAAATACACACACACACACACACACACACACACACACACATATGTGAGATCATGTGTTTTATTTGTCTTTCTTTGCCAGGCTTAATTCACTTAACACAACATCCTCCAGTTCATCTGTGTTGTAACAAATGCCAGGATTTTCTTCTCTCTCTCTTTTTTTTTTTTTTTTGGCTGAATATATTGTGCATATATATTTTACATAATATATATATTATATATTATATATATATGTCTATCACAGCACTGTTCACAATAGCAAAGATTAGGAAACAACCTGTGTTCATCAATGTATAAATGGATAAAGAAAATGTGATCACATTTTCTTTTGTGCATTGTATGTGTGTATGTGTGTGTATATATATATCTCATTTGTGCGTGTGTGTGTGTGTGTGTATATATATATATTACATTTTCTTTTGTGCACTGTGTGTGTATATATATATATATATATATCTTTCATTTGTGTGTTTATATTTTTTTCTTTATCCATTTATCCATTGATGAACACAGTTTGGTTCCTAATCTTTGCTATTATGAATAGTGCTGTGATAGACATAAGAATGCAAGTATCTTTTGACATAAAGATTTATTTTCCTTTGATTAGATACCCAGTAGTGGGGTTGCTGGATTGAATGGTAGTTCTATGTTTAATTTCTTGAGGAACCTCTGTCTACTTATGATGGCTATAGTGATTTACATTACCACCAACAGTGTGTAAGGGTTCCCTTTTCTCCACGTCCTTGTCAATGCTTTTGTCTTGTTTTATGATAGCTACTGTAACTGGAGCGAGGTGATACTTCGTTACGTTTTAGTTTGCATTTCCCTACTGATTAGAGATGTTGAGCATTTTTTATTTTTATTGTATTTATTTATTTATTTATTTTTTGAGATGGAGTCTCACTCTGTCACCCAGACTGGAGTGCAGTGGCCACTCCCAGCCACCGCAGCCTCGACCTGCTGGACTCCAGCAATCCTTCCGCCTCAGCCTTCCAAGTAGCTGGAACTACAGGCACGTGCTACCATGCCCGGCTAATTTTTGATTTATTGTAGGGATGAGGTCTTGCCAAGTTGCCCAGGCGGGTCTCGAACCCGCGGGCTCAGGCAATTTGCTCACTTCAGCCCCCCAAAGCGTGGGATTACAGGCTGAGCCACCGAGTCCAGCTGAGCATTTTTTAAAAATATACCTGATGGTCATTTGTATGCCTTTTTTGAGAAATATCTACTCAGGTCTTTTGCCCATTTTTAAATTGGGTTATTTGGGTATTTTGTTTTGCTAGTGAGTTGTTTAAATTACTTATATATTTTGAATATTAGCCTCTTATCAGATGTAAATTATATAAATATTTCCTCACATTCTGTAAGTTGTCTCTTCACTCTGATATAATCTCATTTGTCTGTTTTTGTTTTTGTTGCCTGGTCTTTTGAGATTTTTTTTAATAATTTTTTTTAATTTTAAAGATGTAAGGTACAATTCAGGGTTATGTATAAAAATGTTCATTATGCAAGTGCCCTTGTTGATGAGGTGTGCCCCCCCTCCCCTGGCAGTTTCCCACGACTGCCAATCCCTTTCTTATAGTATTATGATAGTTGTTCAAGGTTCACTTAGGAGTGAGAACATGTGATACTCGGTTCTTTGTTTCTGTGATAGATCACTTAGTATTATAGATTCTAAGTCCATCCAAGTTGCTGCAAAGTCCATAATTTTGTCCTTCTTTATGACTGCAAAATATCCCATTGTGTATATGTCCCATACTTTTTTTAGTCAGTCCTCTTTTGATGGGCAGCACAGTTGGTTCCATGTTTTTGCTATTGTAAATAACGCTGAAATAAACATGTGTGTGCAAGTATCTTTTTCATAGAGTGATTTGAATTCCTCCAGTTATATTCCCAGTAGGGAGATTGCGGGGTCATATAGAAAGTCGATTTTTAGATCTTTTAGGAATCACCGCACTGTTTTCCACAGAGGCTATACTAATTTACACTCCCACCAACAGTGTGAAAGTGTTCCCTTTTCCCTGCATTATCTCCAGCATCTGTTGTTTTTTGCATTATTGATGATGGCCCTCCTGACTGTTAGGTGGTATCTCAGTGTGGTTTTGATTTGCATTTCTTTGGTGATTATTGAAGCTGAGCATTTTTTCATGTGTCTGTTGGTTGCTCGCATGTTTTCTTTTGAGAAGTGTCTTTTGCCCACTTTGCAATGAGGCTGTTTGTTTTTTTTCTTTTGGGCACGTTTGAGTTCCTTATAGATCTTAGATGTCAGACCTTTGTCAGTTATACAGTTGGCAAAAGTTTTTTCCCAGTCTGTGGGCTGTCTTCCCACTCTCTCAATGGTTTCTTTGTCTTTGTAGAAGTTTGTCAGTTTGATGAGGTCCCCCTTGTCTATCTTATCTCTTAGGGCATGGGTTCTTGGGGTTTTGATCAGGAATGGGTTGCCAATTCCAATTTCCATAAGGGTGCCTCCTGCATTTTCTAAGGTTCTTATAGTTTGAGGTTTTACATTTAGGTCTTTGATCCATTTCAAGTTGATTTTTGTGTGTGGTGATAGGTGGGGGTCCTGTTTCAATCTTCTACACGTGGTCAGCCAGTTTTCCCAGCACCATATACTGAACAGATTCTCCTCTCCCCACTGGTTGATGGTGGAGGCTTTGTTGAAGGTGAGTTGGTTGAGAAATTGAGGTTTTGCTTCTGGAATCTCTATCCTGTTCCATTGGTCTAGTGCCTGTTCTTGTACCAATAGCAGGCTGTTTTGATTATTGTAGCTTTATAATAAAGCTTAAAGCCTGGGAGCATGATGCCCCCCACTTTGTTTTGTTTGTTTGTTTGTTTGTTTGTTTTTGCTAAGGATTGTTTTGGCTAAAAGTGGTCTTTTAATGTTTCCATATGAATTCCTGTACTGTCGTTTCCAGGTCTGAGAAGAATGCTGCTGGTATTTAAATGGGTATTGCATTAAATCTGAAGACTGCTTTGGGTAGGATGGACATCTTAATGATGTTGATTCTTCCAATCCATGAGCATGGGCTGTTTTTCCACTTGTTTGTGTCATCTTTGATTTCTTGGAGCAGTGTTTGTAGTTTTTGAAGTCTTTGACTTCTCTGGTTAGAAAGATGCCAAAGTATTTATTTTATTTTTGTGTGTGTGTGGCTATTGTGGATGGGATTGTGCTTTTTATTTATTGGATTTCTGTCTGTTTATTGTTGGTGTATAAGAATGTGATTGACTTTTATTTATTTATTGTATACCCTGAGACATTGGCAAAGTCCTTTATCAATGCACAGAATTTTTTGACAGATTCTTTTGGGTTTTCAAGGTATAGAATCATGTCATCTGCAAAGAAGGATAACTTAACTTCCTCTTTCCCTATTTGGATAGCCCTGATTTCCTTCTCTTGTCTGATTGCTCTAGCTAGGACTTCCAATACTATGCTGAACAGGAGGGGTGAAAGTGGGCATCTTCTTCTGGTTTTCAGAGGAAATTGTTCCACTTTCTGTCTGTTTAGCAGTATGTTGGCTGTGAGTTTCTCATAGATGGTTCTTACTATTTTGACGTATGCTTCATCTATGCCTAGATGTTCAAGGGTTTTTATCAAGAAAGGGTGCTGGATTTTATCAAAAAGTTTTTCCACATCTAATGATGTAATCATGCGGTTTTTGTCTTTACATCTGTTGATGTATTTAATTAAGTTTATGGTATTGGGGATATTGAACCAGCCCTGCATCCCGGGGATAAAGCCTACTTAGTCATGGTGGATGCTTTTTGAGGTGTGTTGTTGGATCTGGTTTGTTAGAATCTTATTGAGAACTTTACCATCTGTGTTCATCAAGGGTATTTGCCTGTAGTTCTCTCTCTTAATTGGATCTTTACCTGGTTTGGGAATCAATGTGATATTAGTTTCATAAAATAATTTGTAGAGAGTTCCATCTTTCTCGATTGCCTGGAATACTTTCAATGAGTATCAGCTCTTCCTTGTATGTTTTGTAGAATTCTGCTGGAAAGCCATCTGGCACAAGACTTTTTTTTTGTAGGTAGTTTTCTTACAACATAGTCAATCTATTTAGGGCCTCAATTTCTTCTTGTTTCAACCTGGGGAGGTTGTGTGATATAAGAAAGTCCTCCATTTCATTTAGGTTTTTGAGTTTGTTTCCATACAGCTGTACATAGTATCTCTGATAATCTTTTGTATTTCTTCATGGTCAATTGTGACTTCATCTTTTACATTTCTGATTGTTTTTATTTGGGCTTTTTCTTTCTTTTTCTTGGTCAGTCTAGCTAGGCATCCATCAACCTTGTTTATATTTTCAACAAACCAGCTTTTGGTTTCATTGACTTTTTTTTTTTTTGTATTATATTTTTGGCTTCTATATCCCGAATTTGGGCTTTTATTTTGGTGATCTGGATTCTTCTGCTGAAGTTAGGGTTTTGGTGGTCTTGCTTTTCCAGCTTCCT
>NW_007033360.1:176734-209131 GCF_000164805.1 Carlito syrichta | reverse complement strand
CCACTCACCTCAGCCTCCCAAAGGCGCAGGATTACAGGCTAAGCCACCGAGCCCGGCTTTCAGGTAACTTTGAATCTCTGTTTTGATTTCCATGTTGACCCAGGAGTTGTTTAACATCATACTGTTTAGTCTATGTCTTTGTGGGTTTTGGGGGAACTTTGTTGGTATTGATATTTATTTTTATTCCACTGTGGTCTGAGAAGGTGCATGGCATAATTGAAGTCTTTGGAATTTGTTTATGCTTGATTTATGGCAGAGGATGTGGTCGATCTTAGAGTACATTCCATGAGACGAGAAGTAGAAAGTATAGTCCGTGATTGTTGTGTGGGGTGCTCTGTATATATCAATTAAGTCTATTTGGTCAAGCAACACATTGAGATTCCAGATATCCATGTTGAATTTTTGTGTTGATGATCTGTCTAGGGCTGTTAGTGGGGTGTTTAAGTCCCCAGCTATGATAATGTTAGAGTCAATATCTTTTTTCAGTTTACCTAGAAATTGCTTTATGAAAGTTGATGCTCCTATGTTGGGTGCATATATGTTTAGAATGGATATTTCTTGTTGATGGACTGAACCTTTCATCATTATGTAGTGATCTTCTGTTTCTTTTTTAATTTTTGATAGCTTAAAGGGTATTTTGTCTGATATTAAGATCATGACTCCTGCCTTCTTTTGTGTTCCATTTACCTGAAATTTTGTTTCCCATTCTCTTACTTTGAGTCTTTGAATGTCTTTTCTGGTGAGATGGGTCTCTTGGAGACAAAATATTGTTGCCTCATGATATTTTATCCCTTTTTGCCATTCTGTGTTTTTTTGGTGCTGCTTTTAGTCCATTCACACTCAAACTAATTATAGAGATAAGAGAGTTTATCCCTGTCATGAGGTTCTTATAGAGTTTGTTGTTGCTCCTGCTGCTTGTTTGTTTGCTGTCTTTCTTTTGGGGGGATTGATTTATGTTTGTTTTCAATCTTTTTCCTGCATTCTTGTGAAAGGCATTGTCATTCTTTCTTTCCTTTCTTCTGTGTTTAATACTTTCTTAAGTGTTTCTTGTAGAGCTTGTCTGGAAGCAGTGGAAATTTTTGGAGACTGAATGTCTGGGAAGGATTTTAATTCTCCATCACTGATGAAACTTAGCTTAGCTGGGTTGGTAATTCTTGGTTGAAATTGTTTATCTTCAAGAACTTTGAAGACTGGGCTCCAAGCTCTCCTAGCCTGAAGTGTTTCTATAGGTAAGTCTGCTGCTATTCTAATTGGTCTTCCCAGGCAGGTAGTCTTGCTGCCTTTTGGATTTTGTCTTTTATACCTACTTTGTGTAGGTGAATTACTATGTGTCTTGGAGTTGGTCTTCTCATTTGCTGTCTTGCAGGGTTCTCTGAATCTTGTGCTTGAATGGTCACATCACTGATGAGAGGGGGGAAGTTTTTTCGATAATTTCATGGAATGTTTGTTCCAGGATGGTCTCTGTCTCTCTATCTGCCTCAGGGATTCCAATTAATTTTAGGTTCAGCCTCTCGAAACAATTGCTCATCTCTTGGAGGTTTTGTTCTGTCTTTTAAAGTTTATTTTCTATGTTTTTAACAATTTGGGTTAGCTCCATATTTTGGTCCTCAAGCTCTGAGACTCTTTCTTCTGCTTGGTTAATTCTGTTTTCCATGCTTTTCAGTTTGTTGTTTATTTCATTCACTGTATTCTTTATTGCTGTTATCTCCATTATCAACTCCTTCATTCTTTCCTCTTGTCTCTCCTCATTTATATTTATCCTCTCTACTAATATCTTGATATCTTGATATCTGGGTTTGTGGTTTAAGACCAGTCATTCTGAGGGTTTTTCGTTGTTTGAGTTCCAAAGTCTGTATTCTTAGTGGCTGACCTTGCAGAAGTCTGTGTGAGACTCATATTCTTCCTTTGGTTTTTCTTCATTTGTGTTGGTTTTCCTACCACCACCACTCCCCCTTTTTTAACCTCTTCTTTAATTCTCTTGTTCAGTGATGAGGGGATAGCTTTTATTTCTGTTTGCTCAATTTCCTATTCTTCCTTATGTAGATCCTCTGTTTTTTTTCAATTATGAAGCTGGATTTTGGGTGGGGAGTCTGTACTTTTTACAGTTTTGAGATTTAATTAAAGGGAGAGCTGTGATTCAGAAACTATCTGCAGATCCCAGTATCCACTCACAGGTGTGTGGGTCCCCTGGAACCCATTTCCCACTGCTTTACAATCTGTCCATGCAGTGGGGGTGTCTGTTTGCCCCCTGAAAGCAAAATGAGATAAGAAATGGGAAAAGAATGGAAAAAGGAAAGAGGAAGATGAAAGGGAGGTGGAGAGAGAGAAGAAGAGGGAAAACAGACAAGCATACCATCTAACAAATAAACAGAGAGACAAAGACAGAAAAAACAAAAAAGACAAAAACATACAGACAATTATACAAACAAACAAAAACCCCTGTTAGTGTACTCTCCCTCAAAAATACCCATACATAAACAGAACATCTAAAAGAAAAAAATTAAAATAACAGAAACAAAGTAAGTGCAAAAACAGAAAGAAAGAGAAAAGAAAAAAGCTAAAACTAAAACAAAAAACAAACAAGAAAAAAGAAACTTGCTCTCTGGCCATTTCTGTGACTCTAGGTTCCTTTCAGGTCTCTGCCTTAGAGTTGGCTCTGTTCTCCAGCCCCTCCCCTCTGCTCTCAGTGCAGGCCGATAGGGTTGCTGTCAGCATTTGTAAGATGCCCCATGGACTACTGTGGGAGAAGAATGGGTCAGATCCGGACTCACCCCACTCACTGCTGCTGCTGCCAAGTCTCCTACTCAGATCTGCCATGTCTGTGCCCGTTCCAGTTTGGGAGAGGGGTGTCTGTCTCTCTGTGTCTGATGAGTCTCTCTCTCTGAGTCTGGTTCCCAAGATGGAGGCTGGGTGGAGATGGCCAAGGCAATGCAAGTTTCTGCCTGGGCCCAGGACTGAGAAGATGACACCTGTGAGAATCTCATCACCAGTGTTGGAGCTTTATTCCAGATTTCCACAACTTGCCTTCCACACAGTTTCTCCTGCTTGTGCCCAGTCTGCTGCTGCAGGTGATGGCATGGGCTGGGTGCCAAGCGGTGAGGGATGGCTGTTCTCTGCTGCCTCCTCTCAAGAGAGCCCTGAGAACAGCAGGCAATCCTGCCTACCCAGGTCTCCAATCTCAGGTGGTGGGCGGTTGTAGTCACCTTCATTGGAGAGACCCGGGTGCATGAACCCGAGTCTTCCCTCAGACGGACTTTCATTCACCCACTGGCACACACCCACTCATGCAGAGAGTCTTTATGGACATTCACTTATGAGGAGACTCTCACAGTCTGACCTGTTCCATTGCCATCTTGCCCAGAAACTCTCTTTTGAGATCATATCCAAAAAATAATTGCCCAGATTAACATCATAGAGGTTTTCCCCTATGTTTTCTTGTAGTGATTTTAGTGTTTTAAGTCTTACATTTAAGTCTATAATCCATTTTGAGGTTTTTTTAATATTATGAGAGATAAGGGTCTAATTTCATTCTTCTGAATATAAATATCCAGTTTTCCCAACACTATTTATTGAAGAAACAGTTCTTTCGTCATTGTGTATTCTAATTGACTACAAATGTGTAGATTTATTTCTGAGCCCTCTATTCTGTTCCATTGGTCCACGTGCCTGTTTTAGTGGTAGTACCTTGCTATTTGGGTTACTATAGCTTTGTAATATATTTTGAAGTCAGGTAGTGCAAAGCCTCTAGCATTCAACTCAGTCTCAACTCAGACTCCCTCAGAACTCAAGAGCCTCTTACAAACTTAGTTCATGCCATATTTTAGCCATTATTAAAAATATCCTAGCTTATTTCTCTATCTCCATGATCTTATCACCCTATATGCACTACCAGGTTTGTCTTCCTGCTGGTGGGAGCTATGCCATGTTGTTGCTTAATCACTGCTACGATTTCCTGTGGGTTTGTGGACCTGCATTAACTCAAATGTGGCATTCCAGAGTCTCCTTGAATCGAACTCAAGACCCTTTTGCCCTATTTTCAACCTGCTTTTCTGCCCACCCTCCACTCTTGATACATAGTAGCTCCTGAATATTTTCAGGAATAAAAATAGCACCCTTAGGATCTACCTTCCTGTGTATCCTTGTCCACTCCCAGGACATATCTGCTTAAGATGCCTTTCTCGACCTCATTTTTCCATGGTCTCGCCTCCAGAAATTCTTCTTCCTGGATCCATGCCTCTCCAGCACCAAGTCCTTCCTTTTCTGGACCCTTCCAGTTTTCTATGTATACTTCTCTGTTGGCCTATTTGGCATTATCATTATTTGTGTATTTATTAATTCAACACTTGTCAAGTGCTATTTAAGATCCACTAGGTCCCTGGCATCAAGCTGAGTGCTGAGTAGAAAGAGGTGACCGCAGCAATCTAGAGCCTGTTCCTGCAGAGTTCTAACCACCTAGAAGCCTATCTCTTCTACTGGGGCAGTGGTTGTCAACAGGAGGTACTGGTGGCCATTATGTCTGCCCAGGGGATGCGTCAGCATCTAGAGACAATTTAAGTTGTTGCAATTAGTGAAGAGTGCTATTGGCATCTCGTGGGCAGAGGCCATGGGTGTTGCTAGACAGCCTTCAATGCCTAGAACAAGCCCCCACAACAAAGAATCATCTGGTCCCAAATGTCAGAAGTGCTGAAGCAAAGAGACCCTGTCCTAGATTTCTGAAAGTTCCTGGAAAGGGGAGAGTGTTTATTGTTTGGTTTTCTCCAAAACACCCAACATAGTAGCTTGATACATAGCAGCTCCTCAATATTTTCAAGAATAAAAATGGTACCCTTAGGAAGCAGGAAAGGGATAAGTTTTAATTAGGAAAAGCAATAAGACACATTCGTTAATTTCAGAGGGGAAATCACAGCCTAAATTTCTTTGCTATGGGCGTGGTAAATTAAGTTAGTACTTTATGCTCCATTGTTGTGTTTTCTTCATTATAATATCTAGCATGCAAATCCACCCACTTACATAACTCAGGGAAAGCAAGGGATTAATTAGGCAGTTTCAAGATGCATAAATACATTAAACATATATGCCAATTGCGGGACACATTAAGGAACATAAATCAAAGACAATATAGCAGAGCAGACTTGCCAGCGAAAAACAGGCTTGCTGTGTCTAGAAATGTTCTTTTGTATTCAATCATGTGACAGATTCCTGGCACAATCCTCCTATTTGTTATGGGGCTATTAATTTCATCATACGCACCTTGCATGAACTTGCTTTATTGCATTTGTGAGTATAATAGAAAGGGTCACTGGGGATCACTGTCATGGCAATGACTTGGCATCCACAGCATTTGAATTGGTTTCTGGGCACACAGCAGAGGCAGACCTCTGGCAACAGACGACGTTTGGGCGTGTTGAACAGAAGCAGCCCACAGATATGCATGTCAGGTCCAGGCTACCTGGAAGCTTTAGCCAAGCCCAGATGTTCCATATATCTGGGGGATTTTCCTCCCCAGCTGTCTGAGGGCAACTTATTCAAAGGTATACATCTTTAAAAGTTTAGCCTTAGAGCCTTACTGAGAATTGCTCTAATCTGGTCTTTTCATTTTACAGAGTGAGACTGAGGCAGAAGGAGTTGATGTGGCAGAGAGGTGGCTCATGGATGACCCGGTACGGAGGCCTTCTGAGTCCTCTATATCTCTCTGCATTTTCTTATCATTGCATTCTTCTGGTTTTAAACACACCTTCCACTGTTGAAGAGAGATTACACTTAACATACCTGTTGCTAGCACCTTGCATCTCTATTTCATGCATTAGTTGGCTAAATGCATTTTACAGTTAAAAGAAGCTTTGCATACCTTTAGCCAAACATGGATATATTGATTTATTTGTTTGTTGATGTCTGACGGTCAATGTCTGTGTAGCAGCCAGTGTCTAATCAGAAAAATGAAAGACATTCCAGAGGGAATTTAGCATAGGTAATTGGTTAAAAGAGTGTTGGAGGGATGGGTGTGGCAGCACAGAAGACCAAAGTGCAAAATTTCTCGAAGGTGAGCTCCTGCAGAAAGGGCCTAGATGGGCCTAGGGGAAATGATGTCCCAGTTCACGGTCCCTGTGCCCACAAGGCTGCCACTGTGGGAACCTGGCCATGCAGGAGGGGTCCAGGAGAGGCACTTGCCCACCAAGTTTGCTTCTAAGACTGCTCCCACTGCCCCAAACTAGAAAGGAACCAGCCCCTCTCTCTCTCTCACCTCCTGGTCTCCCATCCCCACCTCCCCCTGCAGAATCTAGTAAACCAGCCAGCTAAAATGTCTGAGAAACATAGTTTGCAGGCCTCCTGTTCCAGAAGTGGAGAGATTGGTAGAGAAGGCCAAGTTCGGAGTCGAGTGACCACAGACAATCCTGGGCCAAACACCTGCTGAAAGCCCTGTGCTCCTCTCACGTAAGAGCAAGTGGCATATGTGTCCTTAAACCGTGCCCAGGGCTGCCCCACATCACCCAGTCGCCATCATTTCTTACCCCTGTTTTCTCTCTTTCCCTCCTTCTTCACATATTCCAGGCTAAGCCGTGCACTTGGCATTGGGAATGCAGCATGGACCAATGTTCTTGTTCCATGGGGCTTCTATTCTATAGGAAGACTGTTATTTTAAGCATTTCCTAATTCTCTCCTTTTCCTGTTTTTGTTTTCATTTTTGCTTTGCCCATCCCTAACTTTCCAAGGATAGTAGTTCTCTTATTTAAATGATATACAGATGCTGCTTAGTATTCATGAATTAGAGGGCTGTTTATACCCCTACAGTAAAGATGAATCATTTGTCTAATAGGATGCCATTCCAAGATTAGGAGAGTGAGTACTAGCTCCTGAGTGTGTGTGAATGTTATAGTCTTATCCTTCACAGCTGAGACTCAGAGTCAAGTCTTTCTGTATTTTTATTGTAATCAGCTTGAGGAGCTGTAATTATCTAACAGGCTTTTCCAAAACATAAAAAGATGGAACCATGGTTTGTAGATTTTTCTCATAGATCTTCCCGACAAAATGCATAAAAACCAGTTTGTTCACTCATTCAACTAAAGGTACTGATGGCTGACAGTGCATCGGTGCTCAGTGCTGGGTACGCAGAAGAAAATAAGAAGGAATCCCTCCCCTCCAGGAACTTGCCACCTAGTGGGGAGAAATTCAATTAACAGTGACAGCCTAAAATGCCTAATGATAGGGTAAGAACACATGGAGAAGGGGTGCCCAAGTGAGTCCAAGGGCTCAGAGAAGGTTTCCAGGAGAAAGAAGAACTTGGATAAATTTGAAGAACGGATACAAGTCAAGTGAAGAAGGGAGAGGAGAAGGTCTTTCAGGCTCAGGGCACATAGCTCAGAAAAGGTCATGAGACAGGTATTAAGGAAGGCACAGGATGACATCTAGCAAGGGTGGCATGAGATGACACCATGGTTGTTAGTGGAATTGGGTTATGGAAAGTTTAAACTACTGTTCAAAGGGCTTTATTCTGAAGGAAGTAATGAACTACCCACCAGCCTTAGAGGGGAGCATGAGATCAAATGGGGGCAGTTTGAAGGGTGCATTTGAAAGGGATCAAGACTGAGACAGAGGAACCAGATGGAGGACATTGTGGTACCTAGGTGAGAAATGACGAGGACCTAGACTACATGACTGGAGGTGAAGATGAAGAGCATGGGACAGGGACAAGAAATACAGAGGGTGCCCCAAAATGTATACTCATTTTAAGAAGGGAAAAAACTGTATTAAAATTGTAAAGCTCTATAAGATGAATAGAAGTCACATTTGACTTCAGCACTCACAAGACATGCTCAAAGTGGTGACTATAAACATCCAGACACTTCTGATTGTGGCAAACTAAAAGTATTACATAGATAGCATCTCATAAACCGTGTCTTCATTGTTTTGGCACCTCTGGTATATAAGCTAGAGAGTCCATGAAATATAGTGAGAGGAAGAATCCTGTGAGAGGAAGGAAGAACTCAAAGGACCCCCAGGATACAGGTCTGGGTGACCAGCAAGCCAGTGGTCCACTGACCAAAGCAGGGCAATGCAAGAGCAGGACAAGTGAGTGGAGACGATTGGTGAGGTCGCGGGCAATGGCTGGGGAGAAGAGTTTTTTTTTTCACATGTTGACATTCAAATTCCTGAGAAGTATCCTGGGCAAGGGCCAGCACTGGGTGGGAGACGTGGGTGTGGAGCTCAGGAGACAGGCCTGGGCTGCCCACGTGGCTTTGGAAGGTGCTCGCTTTGCAAGTGAAGTCACAGGTGTGAAGGAAATAACTCAGGGAGGTGATAAGGAGGACAAGTGTAAATTGCTTGAGAACACCAACATTTAAAGGACTTACAAGGGCTGGGTGCAGTGGCTCACACCTGTAATCCCAACACTTTGGGAGAACGAGGCAAGAGGATTGCTCACACCTAAATGTCTGGGACCAGCCTGGGCAACATAGCAAGATTTGGTCTCTACAAAAATTATTTTTAAAAAAATTAGCCGGGTATGGTGGCATTCACCTGTAGTCCCCGCTACTCAAGAGTTTAAGGCAGAAGGATCACTTGAACCTGAAATGTGGAGGCTGCGGTGAGCCATGATCGTGCCACTGCACTCCAGCCTGGGTGACAGAGTGAGACCCTGACTCAAAAATAAGTGAACAAATGATTTACGAAGTGAAAGGAAAAACTCACAAAGAAAACAAAAATAATGGTTAGAACCATGGAAGCTAAAAAATGTGTATCTGCTCTCTTCTTCTTTATTTCATAGGCATGCACCTCTGAGTTGCTTTTGTTGGAAACTAGGGGACCATCCTTCCATTTCCAGTTCTTCACTGAGTTCTATCAATTGCATTTTCAAAATATACCTTAAGTCTATGCGTCTCTCCCCATGCCACCGGCAGCACCTGGCTCCTAGTGCAAGCCCCTGGACTATGTGGCCACCTCCTCACTCAGCTCTAACTCCCTCCTTGTCCAGCTGTAATGCAGAGAATTATCCTGATTTGTTCATACAGCACAACAGTAGCTGTTGAATGAAGGAATGTTTGAATGAATGAATGTACAACTGCCTAATGGTAAAATAAATCAACTTTTCTTTTTATTAGGCATTCGAAAGATGTTGATATAGCCATTCTCCTGCAGTGGTAGAAGGTATTAGCTATTGTGTCTTGAATTCCCTGTGATGTTAGGGACAGTGATTACTTCCTGTGACCAGAGGCCACTCCCCTGTCTTCAGGCAGAAGAAGCGAAACGAAACTATTTCTTAAGGTCAAGAATAAATCTTTATGGATACATTCTCCTCTTTCCATTGAGGAAGGAGACTTTCTGCCAGACGGTCCAAAATGTTCATTATTCCCAGTGCCTCATGCTTTTAAGAAAAACAACCAGGCACAGTAACTCACGCCTATAATCCCAGCACTTTCAGGAGCTGAGGTTGGACAACTGCTTGAGCTCCAGAGTTCAAGACCAACCTAGGCAACATAGTGAGATCCTGTGTCTACAAAAAATCAAAAAAATTAGCTGGGCATGGTGGCATGTGCCTGCAGTCCCAGCTACTAGGGAGTCTGAGAAAGGAGGAGCCCAGGAGGTCAAGGCTGTAGTGAGCCATAATCATACTATTGTACTCCAACTGGGCAACAGAGTGAGACCCTCATCAAAAAAAAAAGAAAGAAAAGCATAGCCTTAACTGTCCAAACCTTGAATTCTCCTTAACATTCTTCTTCCATCTCCCACTAAAATGTTGATACACCCTCCATTTCAATGCCTTTAATGAGATGCCAGTACCAAAACCCTTGGACCCTTTATGGGCTATTTCTATATCACATCTTAGCAACTCTCAAGAGGTCAGGTAAGGTACTCTGTGTGTCTTCTACATTAGGACGAAATTGAGGGACAGTAGCTTTCACAATGGAAAATGTATCTCACTGGGTAAATGTCTGCCAGACCATTACAGCACCTCTCTGCAACCTTTATGAGATGTGGAGTGAGTATGTTTTAAAAGGGGAAAAAAAGCCTCTACCAGGATTTCTCATGAGTCAACTGCTAGAGTTGGCAGAGAGAGTGAAACTGAGCTGATGAGGAGGGAGGGGAAGGGCTCTGCCCTAGGCCTTGGGCCTCATTAGTGCTTGGCGGCACTGGCCTAATGGGAGGCTTGAAGCACTGTTAGGACGATCCTCAGATGCCCAGGTCTGGGGACATCTCCAGAAAAAGACAAGTAAATAAGCGCACAGCATCAGCATCACCACCAGCATGCCCAGGCAAGAACTGCAGCCCAGTATTTATTGCTCTGCCAATGTTTCCCATTATGGACGTCCCCTGAAGGCCCTAGCACTGGGCACTATTTTTGAGACAGAAATTTAGTAACTCAATTGGCATCCACCTGGGCCCTGTGGCAAGTGGAAATAAAGCTTGTTTTCCCTTCAAGTGACAGACAACACAGTGATAAATAGGTCTACTGTCCCTCCCTCCGCTGTAATACTTACCCTCTGGGCCTCCTGGATATGAAAACTGTTTTCAGTAGCACCTTGCTAGAAAGAGTTGGGGATTAACCCTGTTCTCCCAAGCCCGGCTCCAAGCAGCATGCCGGCAGAAAGCTGACTTTGGAGTTTGGTGACTGTTGACAACACATGGTTTTCCTCAAGGTCTTTCCACCCCAGAAGAAAACTCAGATTGTCATTCTACACAAATGTAACCCTTCTTCCCTTCCAGCATGAGAAGGAATTAGTTCTGAGACTGTCAGAATCACAATAGTTGTGGAGGAAAGCCAGTGTGGAAGGGGCCCACAGAGGGCCCGGGGGGAAAGGGCTGCCTTGCCAGCAAGGCGGTAAGGATGTCCTTGAGCTGGGTGTATCAGAGAAATTGGTTCACAGCAGGCCGTTTCCCATACTGGAGATAGATGGCATGCGGTCTCCTCGAGACCC
This sequence comes from Carlito syrichta, assembly GCF_000164805.1. Lineage (NCBI taxonomy): Eukaryota > Metazoa > Chordata > Mammalia > Primates > Tarsiidae > Carlito > Carlito syrichta. The sequence goes on along the minus strand of NW_007033360.1, from coordinate 198,221 downwards.
TGAGTTTGCTGCAGCCTGACTTTTAAGAAGCAGAGGGATTCTCACAGGAGGTCAGAAGGAGAGCCCTAGAGTCCTAAGCAGGCCCTTAAAAGCAGCTTAGGCCAGGGGGCAGTGGCTCATACCTGTAATCCTAACACTTTGGGAATCCGAGGTAGAAGGATCACTTTAGCCCAAGTGTTTGAGACCAGCCTGGGCAACATAGTAAGACTTTGTCTCTACAAAAGTAAAAAAGTTAGCCAGGCATGGAGGCACATGCCCATAGTCCCAGTTACTTAGGAGGCTGAGGCAGAAGGATTGCCTGAGCCCAGGAGGTCGAGGCTGAGTGAACCCTAATTGTGCCACTGATCTCCAGCCTGGGCGACAGTGAAAACCCAAATCAAAAACAACACGTGGGAGGTCTCCGATTTCTCTCTCTGCCAAGTTCCCCCCACTTGGGCCTTGAATGCTGCCTCATGGAGGGGGATGTTCTCTATGCCTATGAACAAATGTAGGCCCCCATGGCTCAACCCTGACCCAGCTTCAGAGTCCATTGTGGGAGCCTTGAAGAAATCAATGCTCAGGCCCCACCTCTGTGCCCACTGAGTCATTTTGAAAGAAAGACTCCATGATTTGGGATGTCCCACAGGCTGACTCTGAAGTCACAATCCTGTACAGAGAAAGAACTCTAGAACTGAATTCAAATTCCTGCCTGGGCTTGGATGGAATTGGAGAACATCATCCTAAGTGAATGAGTGAGGAACAGGAAACCAAACACCACATGTCCTCGCTTAGAAGCGGGAGCTAAACTAAGGATCCATAAAGGGTTAGAGAATGGTGCAATGGACACTGAAGGCTCAGAAGGGGAAGGGGGAAAGGGTGGAGGGATGGAAAAATCACCTGTCAGGTACAGTGTGCACAGGTGGGGGTGGTGGGGACACTTAAAGCCCAGACCAAAACTATTTGTATCCCCCAAAGCTATTGAAATAAAAAATAAAAAAATAATATATAACAAATGAAAAACTCCTGCTCGGCCACCAACTGGCACAATATTTAGACAGGCTCTTTTCACGTCTCCACACCTTCATGTCTCCACACTTCTATGGTACAGGTAACATATGAACATTTGTAAAGCATCGATTCTTATTTGTATTTTCTTGCCGCTGTCTAAGCCTGCGCACTGACATGAGATTTACTGTCCCAGAGAAAGAGAGGAGGGAACCACAGGGCCACCCCCTTTTTCATACATGGTGAGCCAGGGTTGGGGCACATTGGTCTTCGAACATCCAGAAACGTCCCACTTTCCAAAGCATCTGTGGGTCTGAAGAGTTACAAGGAAATCAGTGTCTTCCTTAACCTACAGTGTATGTCTATGACCCTATCCTACCTGTCCCGGCTCAGTGACCCATCCCTGACTCTACAAAAAAAGACACCTGTCCCAAATTTCACCAAGAAGCATTTTCCTAAGGTGCAAATACCTTCAGGCAACAAATAAAAGGACACTTTAAAATACTGGTGTCTTGCCTGCAATCCCAGCACTTTGGGAGGCTGAACCAAGAGGATTGCTTGAGCTCAGGAGTTCGAGGCCAACCTAGCCAACATGGCAAGACCATGTGTCTACAAAAAAATACCAAAATTAGCCAGGTGTGGTGGTGCATACCTGTAGTCCCAACTACTCAGGAGGCCAAGGTGGAAAAATTGCCTGAGCCCAGGAGGTCCAGGCTGTGGTGAGCCATGATCATGCCACTGCACTCCAGCCTGAGTGACAGCTTAAGACCCCAACTCAAGAAAAAAAATTAGTGTCTAAATAGCCAATTGCCACAATTACCCTTCTCATTCACTTTGTTAAGAGAAATACTTACAGTACAATTATTTTTATGTTTAATAATTAACCATAAAAATATGTAGTGTGTGTGTAGGTATACATAGTGTGTAACAAAAATAATTATAATTAGAGCATCATTCATAATACATTTTCTAAGAGTGCTAGGGTGACTGAAAAAAAATAATTCAGTGCTTCCAACTTATACACATATTTTTGTTGAAGAGAAAAATGATAGGGCAATTCATAAAAGATTTTCAAGCATAAGAATATATATACATCACATTAGGATAAAGTTCCGCAGGAGAAGTAAAATGGAAATACAATTTCAAGGAGAAAAAGAAATATTATGTAACTTCCAACAGTTAAAAAGAGTTTGTTCATGTGTTTTTTGAGCTATGGGTATTAAATCACTGTGGTATTTAGATTCTACTGAATACATTTAAAAGAGTGATATATATTTTATTCTAAAATGTCAACATTTACAAGATGCCAGAAATCACCTCCTTTGCAACTATTTAATTTAGATAAAAGGTATCTAATACAATTTAGATAAAAAGCATCTGAGGCCAGTCATAGTGGCTCATGTCTTTAACCTTAGCATTTTGGCAGGTCGAGGTGGGAAGAATGCTTAAGCCCAGGAGTTTAAGACCAACCTGGGCAACATAGTAAGACCTCATCTCTACACAAATTCAAAAAATGAGATGGTCATGGTGGCATGTGCCTGCAGTCCCAGCTACTCAGGAGGCTGAGGTGGACAGATTACCTGAACCCAGGAGGTTGAAGCTACAGCGAGCTGGGATCGTGCCACTGCACTCCAGCCTTGAGTGAGAGTGAGACCCCCCTCAAAAAAAAACCAGTCATCTGCAAAGGAGGTGGTAACTTCCAGAAGTTTTTGAGGGAAGACCCCTGGGCTCTACCATAAGGTTCTGGTGTGTGCCAAGGAGAGGGCTTGCAGGGGACATGGAGGTGGTGGAAGCGAGACACTTTCCAGCCCCAGGAATTATAAGAGAGTGGCAAGGCAGTGTGCTACCCCCAGGCACATGAGCTCCTCATGGCATGTAAGGATCCAGAAGTTTCCATGAACCCCAGCACAAAGGATAGGAAGGTGCAGGGTCATCACCTCATGGAGACTTCACCGCAGGACAGACAACCAGACCCTGGCAGTACCAGGCACACATCACCCTGGAAGACCGACAGGTCCATTCGCCTTCCCTGGCCACCCAGACCATGGAGTGGACCAGCACAGCCACCCCAGTAGAGAGCAGTGAATGTCCAGAAATCCGTTCTCCGAACCTATGAAATCTCAGTGAGACCTACGGACACCCAGGACCGTAGAAACAGGGTGAGAAACAGGGAGTGAGGAACTCTGAAAGCGTAAGGACTCATCAAGGGAGAATGAGTCACCAAAATTAGTTTCAAAAGAGCCCTGGTAGAGAATTTAACTAAAACAGCCCTGGTAGAGAATTTAACTTAGAAAACCATGCCTATTTAAATAGGAAAGAGGCTATAAACCAGAAGGGACTGAGACATTGTTCATTGGCAAGGGTCAGTTTTGTGCTACTGCGCAGGGTCGGGACTCATAAGAAGGTTCAAGTCCGCTAGAGAAAACAGTCTCGATTGTCTTGGTGCATCTGAGCACATTGTGAGCAAATTCATCATCCTGTTACACCTGTAAAATGGGGTTAAGGATATTTGCTTGCAGGGTTCCCGTAAGAATCAGAGAGAATGTATATAAAGTTCCCCAGCATGTATGTGCCCTGAAAGGACAACTATTACTGGGGGTTGTTTTTTTTTTTTGGTTGTTTGTTTTATGTTTTGAGTACTGCTCTCACTCTGTCATCAAGGCTAAAGTGCAGTGGCACAATCAACAGCACACTGCAGTCTCGACCTTTTGGGCTCAGGTGATCCTTCTGCCTCAGCCTCCCGAGTTGCTAGAACTACAGGCACATGCCACCACACCTGGCTAATTTTTTTTTAGATATGAGCTCTCGCTATGTTGTCCAGGCTGGTCTCGAACTCCTGGGTTCAAGCAATCCTCCCGTCTCAGTCTCCCCAAGTGCTGGGATTACTGGCATAAGCCACCACACCTGGCCAACTATGACTGTTATACGTAAAGTCTGCCAGCCTCCGCTGCTACCTAGGAGAAGACACCCAGGGGATGGTCTCTGGGGCCAGCGTCAAGCTGTCCCCACCTTTATGTGACACTAGCACCCCCTGGGCATCGTAGCCCGCTTCGCACAGAGGCAGGAGGATGGTTCCCCTGTCTTGTTCTAGGCTTTTGTTTCTGGGCTTCGATGTCTTACAGAGCACCAAGCAAGCCATTTCTGAGCAAAAGCCCCCACGTTCTTCTCAGAATCGAAACATCATTAGTAGTAGATCTGACCCATACATAGAACGGGATCATTTTCAGGGAGTACCCCCTGCTCCCTGCAGACAGGAGCCCACAGGAATCCCCTGATAAAGTTGAATCCCAGAGGGTGTAGGGCACCCCCAGACCCAGAAGCAGATTCACTGTCAAATCCTGAAACATAAAAACGTCCAGGTTTCTCACGCGGCCTAGCCCCTTTCCAGATTCTGTGCCTAATCTTGTATTCTTTCTCTCAAAGAGGGCCACCCAAATTGTAAACCGTTAGGACTTCACAAAGCCTGGATCTGCCCCACCTAGACCTTATTCTTACTCTCTCCTGGTGATGAAAAGAAAGAACTGGACATACCTTGCTGCTGTTATGAGAAAGCCCTCACCATGTTAGCGATGAAAGCACCTCCGCAGATAAAAAGCACTTTCAAGTTAGGTTTTCTCACCAAGTTCTTTCAGATAATGAATGCATTGATCAAACATTAATTAAGCTCCCACCAAGTGTAGGCAATGCTCCAGGTGCTCCCAGTCCATGCCAGAAGAGCCTCCCAGCCCATGCCAGAAGAGCCTCCCAGCCAAGAGGAGGGTATGTAACTTTGGCATTCACCCATGAAATCTACCTGCACATGATCTGAGCAATCCACAAGCCCCTCCCCCTGGGGCTAATGGTCAGCTAGAGGCACCAGCACATGCCGCCCTGCTGGCTCAGCTGCCTGAAAGCCCCTAGACCGACCCAAGATCCACCAGTCAAACCCCAGCCACAGCAGAAGATGTGGACCATGCTGGTTGTTAATATTGTAGTGTCAGTCCTTCCGACTTGTGTTGCCTTCACGGCCTTCTGTTCTATCAGTCTTCATCAGACGTCAGAAGTAGTGGCGGGAAGCAGACTCAGAAGTAGTGACAGGAAGCTATGGGAGGGCAGGAAGGGGGAGGGAGGTGGGATTAACTATAGTCAATATCTGTCGGGGGACGGGGTGGGGCACACCTCATCAACAAGGGTACCTACACAATGCATATTTGTATACCTAACCCTTAACTGTACCCCACAATTTTAAAATAAAAAATATGTTTAAAGAAAAAAAGCAGCAACCACACCAATCACCATGCTGTCTACACAGAATGCCCAGATGATTCTGTATGACCCTGGGAATGCTCCCTCCACATCATGCACTCAGCTGTATATAGGTAGGTCTGACAAGAAGGAGAATCTAAGGCTGAAACCTGAATCTAAGCAAAAGACCAGTTGGGAATTACAGTTCCTTCTACAGGGTTGATGAAAGGATTCTCCTGGTGCATTGAAAATAAGCTTTCACTTGTCATAATTAACTTAAATACAATTGCTCAGGAACATGTCCATTGGGTAAATTGAGTTCATTCATTTATTCATTTTTATTTATTTATTTTTTTTTTTTTTTTTTGAGTTGGAGTCTCACTCTGTGAGACTGGCCACCGCAGCCTCGACCTGCTGGGCTCCGGCGATCCTTCTGCCTCAGCCTTCCAAGTAGCTGGAACTACAGGCGCGCGCTACCACACCCGGTTGAATTTTGATTTATTGTAGAGATGAGGTCTCGCCAAGTTGCCCAGGCGGGTCTCAAACCCGCGGGCTCAGGCAATCCACTCACCTCAGCCTCCCAAGGTGTGGGATTACAGGCTGAGCCACCAAGCCCAGCTTATTCATTTATTTTAACAAAAATGTGCTGGGACCACAATGTGTGCCAGGCACTGTTCTAGGCTATAGGGATGCTGTCATGAACCAAACAAGCAGGAGTTATTTACATAAAGCAGGTGGGGTAGACACATACTCAGCATATGCACATGTGTTCAGCAGAATAGGTGCTATCTATTAAGTAAAGCGAAGGGAATGGTGGGGGAGGAGTGGCTAGGTAGGGAGTAGGGTGCTGTCTGTATAGGAAAGGCAATCTTGCCAGGTGATGTTTGAGCCAAGAAGATCTAGGCAGAGGAAAAAAGAGCAGATGCCCTGAGGTCAGATGGCGCTCGGTGTGTCTGAGCAAGGAGGCCAGTGTGAACAGAAGGCTTTGGGGCTAAAGGGAGAGCTGGGACTCATGCCTCAGTGGCCAAGGCAGGCATTTGTTCTTAGAAAGCTCTCCCTGTGCCCAGCATGCAGTCAGGACACCAAGCCACCTGTCTCTTCCAGAAAATCCAATCATAAAATGCTAAACCAAGTTTAGGAACTCTAAACACATTTTAGATTAAAAAACAATTTCCTTCCAATATCCTATAACTTTACATCAGGATATCCACAGCACGCTGGATGTGGCACACAATGTTTCCTTATCACTGAATAAATGTGCTTTGGGCTCCCCAAGCTGAGAAAGGGTGGGGGGAGAGAGAGAGAGAGAGAGAGAGCTTTCACAGATTTAATTCCACTCCATTTTGGATCAGGCCTCTGTGCTGCACCACCAACTCTGGGAAGGCTCTTCAAAACACTGGCAGCTGACATTCACTGGAAAGGTTATACTCTGCCACTGACCTCCAAACTCCTGATAATAAACCTGAATGAACTAGGAAGCAAATTGGACACAATCCAGCATCATTCCTTACCCAAAGAGCAAATTCTCCAAAATCTCACCTCTTCCTTTGATGACATGGACTTTCTTTTATACTTCAAAAAAGTAAAATTATGTTAACCATTTTTGTGGGTTATTTTTCTGCTTTGGGTCCCCTGGAAATTCAGTCACTAGGGTATGGGAAGAGCCAGTGACCAGGGGTCTCTGGAGGATCTGCCACGATAATGTCAAAGGAAGGTAGTTTCTTCACACAGGAAGGTGCAGTTGGCATCGTGTGCTCAGAGGTGGAAAGTCATCAGATAGTATCACAGCAAGAGACAAAAGCTGCTTCTAGCCAGGCGACCCGCTCTTTAAAGTATTTTGGCTTCCAAGTCAAGCAAGAGAATAATCTGAGGAAATTTAGTAGACAAGGCTTCTGCTCTCAAAAGTTGCTAATGAGTTTATGTTTTGTTTTTTAAAACTGAAATGACTTCTCTAGAAAAGAAAACATTCTCACTGTAAAAATACATGAATGCAATCTGGAAAAGTATGAGGGTGAAAGTGAAAAAAAGTCACCTGATATTATCTTCCAGAGAGAATTCATGTTAACATTTTAGTGAACACTTTTTCAGACATCTTTTTTAGACTTGAGCACACACACAAACACACAATTTTACAGAAATAGAATCAAAGTTTTCTTACAGTTTTGTGAGTATAGGCCTGATCATTATTTTAAATAGATGCATATATTCCACTGAGCAAATTGTATGGTCACAAATCACTTAACTACATTCATGCATCCAAAGAAATATAACTTCTTTATGGGTCATGAGTGGACCCATTCACCAGCCAGTATAGAGGAAAAAATAACAGTCCATTCCATAATCTCAGTGCAAGCCCTGCTGTGAACTCACTGCTTTTTTTTTTGGCAAAATGTTCAATCTCTCATATTCACGACTCCCACAGCTTCTTTCTAGGAAAGTGTCTGGCTGCATGGCAGGAAAGGGCACGGCTTATGTGAGATTATGACGATGAGGGAGGGGGTCCTCAAATGCACTTTCCTGCCTGTTCCCCTGGACCTTTACTGGAACTTCCAGTGCTGTGACAGTCTTACCTACTCCCTGAACCAAGAGGCCACTGGGGTCCAACTGGCTATCCTGATTTTGGTCAGGCAACTAGCAAAGCCCATCCATGGCAGCACCTACTGTAAACCACGCTGGTCAGGGCAATCACCAGAAGGGTATGGGACTCCCAGGAAACTCAACCAATACTCAGCTTGCCCTAGGTAGCACTAGAAAGGAGGCTACACTATTGACATCTTCTATCACACAGTTGGGATACTGTTAAAGACAGAACTTTTGCAAGCCTGGGGTGGCTGACAGTCCAGTTACCCCATCCCAGGGACAGGCCTGTTGTCATCTCAGCCAGTTGACCCTAGCCTCAAAGGTTCCACCTCTGCAGCCCGTTTGACCTGTCCCCAAGTCCCAGATCACTTACTGGGGCCCTGAGCACTTCCACTGCTCTTGAAGGTGCCGTGGCTGGTGCTTCCTCGACCCTTAACCCTCTTGAGAGTCAGTAAAGTACTTCTCTTGTCAGTAAAGTATTGTCCTTGGGTGTACAACTCCCTACAACACTTCAGGTGTCCCATCCCCCGCCTCCCTCTCCTTCATGGACTCCAGAATACCCCACCGTTGGAGTCTCCCCCTCTGCCACATGACCACTGTATAGAGTTCCCATTATACTCTAGACTCCCCTTTAACGCATTTAACACTTTTTCTGTTCTTGCCTATGAGTTCCAAGAGGGCGGAGATCAAGTCTGCTGTGTTCACTATTGAGTAGCTATTCAAAGCACATTTGAGGCATGAACGACAAAAGAACAAATGCCGGAAGTTGGATACCAGCCTGAGACCCCATCTCTACAAAAAGCACAAAAATTAGCCAGGTGTGGTGGTGCATGCCCAGCTATCCAGGAAGCTGGAGCAGAAGGATCACTAGAGCCCAGGAGCTGGAGGCTGCAGAGAGCCATGATTGTGCCACTGCACTCCAGCCTGGGTGACAAAGGGAGACCTTGTCTCTAAAAGAAAAAAAATTAAAATTAAAAAAGAAGAAAGAAAACATGAATATATAAACGAGATCCTGTACCAGCATGGCCCTGAGAGGGGCATTTCTAGCCTGAAACTTGGCACCTATAATCCCCAAGGATACTTATTCTATCTCCAGGGACTGTCAGAAACCAAAGAGGTGTCTGGACAGGATCTCACTCCTACTCTGACATCCAGCTTCACTATGCCTGGACTTCAGATAGGATAATAAAGAGCAGGGGACGAGGAGGCAGCTAGGGGTTCCAAGCCACACTGTTTTCTGACGCCTGGGGAGAGAGAAAAACTCTCGCTACCGGCCACCTGCCACCTGCCACACCCTGCTTGCACCCCTCTCCTGCGTTGCCGTGGCTTGCACTTATTAAGAGGTGAGAATCTCCCCTTGGTGATTTATCAAACAACTCTAATAAGTACATTTTATGATCTGGGTCATATCCTTTCATGATCTTCATTATTTTAAACCAGTTTTATAGCAATGAAAAATGAAATACACCATAAATTGTTTTTCGCTAAGTGTCAATTAGCAGTTCTGTTGAAGCACTGCTTTTAAATCTGAAGAAAGGAAGTTGTTTATGCTCAATTATATGTTGCTAATGATAAATGTCTAAAAGATAAGTTCATGTTAATTTCAACCCACTGAGATAAACCATAAATGTCTTTATTGTCATAAAAATGACCATTTTTCGCCCACTCCTGAAAAAACAGATTTTTGCTGTCATTGTTTATTTATGTGTTTTCCTGATTTGAAAAAAATAGCGATGGATATTTTTCTGTGAGTTAAAAATGTAAATATAATTGACTCTGGCCAACCAATGAATTCTAGGGAGAAATTAGGATTTTCCTTGTGCTGTGAATGCATTACCTAGGACAGTTTGCTATTTAACTCGCTTTATTACAACAGCCTCCACTCAGGATCTGTGTATTTAAAAATTCCTTAAACTACCTCAGAGGTTTACTTCTAGTGCAAAAATATTATCTGTATCTAACTTTCTGCTAGAGTAAGACACTGCCACCTATTTACTGATTGGCGATGGAGAGGTGACATCCTGCTAGTTGATACCTTTGGACTGAGGACAAAATCATCTCCAAACTCATTGTCTCTCATGGCCCTCATTCATCTGGCTGCTACAGCCCATCCCCAGGGTGTCAGCTGGTCCTATCTCAAGGCTACCACCTTTAAAACGGTCCCCATGGGAAATTCTGTGCTGCTAACCTTCTCTCTCATTTGGACCATCCTTCAATCTTACTCTGGCTCAGCTGATGACCTCGCATGACTGGTGGGAAAAGATCACACTTGATTTTGCTTCCACCAAAATCCCCCTGTTCTATTTCCAGGCTTATCAACTCTGGTTATGAAAGACAAGCATGTGCAAAATTAATACTAATAAAAGCAGTCCTGTGAAAAGCCATGACTAAAATAAATACTGATAACTCAGTTTAAGGTTGAAAGTTTTCATGGTTAATAACAGTAGCAAAGAAATCGTGGCATCAAGAAGCCAAGAAAAGGTTTTGGAAAAAGCATCCCACCTTGGATTAATGGCAGTTTCCCTCCACAAGTCCCACCAGTTTAAGCAACTTGAAGATATCACAAGCGGTATCTCACAGCCAAGAGAGACTCAGAGCTGTATAGTGGAACAAGCATAACTTGAAGTGATGAGATGTCACTTCAAGTTTCAATGGGGATTTCTGTATCTACCCTGGAAACTCTGAAATCATTACGTTAAAAAATAATTACAATTTTCTACTTAATTACGTTGTCAGAGATACTGCTTTTGGTGCACGTCAAAGTTTCTGGAACTGCAGTTAGAGACGATGTGATTGGATAAAATGCGTGAAATTTGTCAGGGAGAATGCAGAAGCACGCGATTCATGTTTTAAACACGTTATAAAACACACATCACCTACTTAGTCTTCTATCGATTTGTCTAACGACTCTATTTTCATTTTTCAATTTTGTTGAAGCCATTTTCTTGTCAGCATTATTTTGTTTATTCCTAGCTTAAAGCACTTCCTCCTATAGCCTTATCTACTAACCTTTGAAAATACTTTCTCAGCCAGCCCTCATCTTTGGTGTTCTTTTTCCACGTCAATTGTTGGTAGTTGTGTGCAGGCTCATAATAGTTACCATTGACAGGCAACTTCCTATGTGCCAGGCACTACCTCATCTCATTTAATTTACTGAAAACACAGTTTTAAGTGCTCCTATTGCTTTTCCTTGGTAGATTTTGTTAAAGCCCCATTTATTAGTGTGAGAATTAGCAGCAGCTTTGCGGCTTGGAGTAGACTGAAAACACAAACCACTCTGTATTCAAGCCCAGAGAGCTGAACGTGGCTGCTGGGTCCAGCTGGCCACGGGAAGCGTCTGGATGATTTCATTTAACGCCTTTAGAGCTATTTCTCACTGGGCTAATTCAAGGAAAATGGCTTGTCACGGATGATATCTGACTATAATAAGCAGCTAAAATGCTTTCCCAATAAATAGTGTAAAATGAAACAGGTGTAAAGCCATGGTTGGAAAATTAGCAGCCAAGGAGGACTGCAAGGATTGCAAGCCAACTGTTCCTGCAGAAGGCCGGCCGGATCCCTGGGACGGAGCAAGAATCTCTGTTGTCAGGACATTTCCCCCAGTGCTTTCAAGAAATTCATCACGTAGTCAATCATTCATTTAATAAATATTTATAAGCTATATAAAGGCACTCTACTGGGTAGGATAGGAAGATTAATGCACCTTAGACTTAAGGGCTTGCTGGCTCGGGGGAAGGAGAGGACCCGGCCGGAGCTGGGTGGAGCGCTGCCACCCCAGAGATGGTCCCCACTGTGTGTAGGGGAAACTCAAGTCCCAGAGTTGAAGGAAATGCTCAAAGGAAGTGAGTCTGGACTGGTCAGAGAGAAAAGACCTGCGGAGGATGATGAAAGAGATCGAGGTGGCAGATGCTGGTGGCAGGAAACAGCTCTTCTCCTGCCTTGAGAAAACAGCCAGGGTTTGGGGCGTGCAAGCTGAAAGCTGAGCACAGGCAGCCTGTGGTAATAGCCAGTCGCATGGGAGGAGCTGGAATGCATGGGGTGACAGGCAGTGGTGGAGAGCCATGATCAAGCCACTTGCAGGGGAGCCGACTGGTTACTGTTTGCCTCCAAAATGGTGTGTGAGCCACGTGCAGGGCCAGCCCTGCTAAGAAAGGAGTGAGTAGTGCCTCCCTGGCCCAGAACTTAGGTGGTCAGCAAGCAGAGAGTTGGTATCTTCCCTAGAGTGCCAGGGAAGTGAGTCCTGTGGAGCTGCCACCCGGGACTTACAGATTTGCCTAAAAAGGAGAGCCAAGGCCGGGGTGGCACAAAACCCCTTCATGCATGTTCACAGCAACTTTATCCACCACAGCCAGAAACTGGGAACAGCCCAGATGTCCTTCCACAGGACACAAACAAACGGTGGAACATCCATACCATGGAATGGTTCTTCAACAACAAAGAGGATGAACCACGGACTCGCACAACGACTGGGACGAAACTCCAGGGGATTTATGCTGAGTGAAAAAAAATCTTAAGTAATTACATCCTTCATGGTTTCATGTATATAGCATTCCTGAAATGACAAAATTATAGAAATGGAAGACGGCTTCGTAATTGCCAACGGTCGGGGATGGGAGTGGGAGGGAGGTATGGGTGGCTGTAAAAGGACAACTTGCAGGACCCTTGTGATGGCGATGCTCTGCCCCTTGACTGTGCTGGTGAGATGTGCTGACGCTGATGATGTGCTATAGTTTTGCAAGATGCTACCACTGGGAGAAACAGAGCAAAGAGAACACAGGATCTCTTGGTATTATTTATTGCCAGTACATGTGAATCTACAATTATCTTCAAATGAAAAATCTAATCTTTAAAAACCTATATCTTGGAAACCTGATTGGTTTCTTTTCTCCTGTATTTTTTGCTTATAATTTTTTGTTAAACACCTTTGAAAATGTTAGCCTGTTTGTTTGTTGGAGACTTAGACACGTTTGGTTATTTGGCACAGTAATTCCAAGCCCAAAAGTATTCTGAGGAGAAATCCAAAACACAAAGATGTTCATTGTAACATTATTTATTGTAGCAAAACTTTGAAATGTAATTTATGTCCAATATCAAAGAAGGGTGAGACAAAATATTATATTCAAATGATGGGATAGTCTGTAATCATTAGAGATCATGCAAACAAAAAAATTCAATGACATAATTAGATACAATTTTTTTTTTTTTTTTGAGTTGGAGTCTCACTCTGTTGCCCAGACTGGAATGCAGTGGCCGCTCCTGGTCACCGCAGCCTCGACCTGCTGGGCTCCGGCGATCCTTCCACCTCAGCCTACCAAGTAGCCAGAATTATAGGCATGTGCTACCATGCCTGGCTGATTTTTTTTTTTTTTTTAATAGTAGAGATAAGGTCTCGCTGCCCAGGTGGGTCTCGAACCCGCGGGCTCAGGCAATCCACTCACCTCAGCCTCCAAAAGGTGCGGGATTACAGGCTGAGCCACTGAGCCCAGTTTACAATTTTTAAAATAATGTTAAGAGAAAAAGTGAAGATAAAAAACTGTATGATTTCAGTAATCATTCAGTATGATTTCAATAATCTGCAATTACATGTACAGAATGAGGAAATAATCCAAATGTTAGCAATAATAATCTCTAGGTGGTAGAACTGTGGGTTTTATTCTGCTACACTTGTATTTATTTTGGTTTTCCAAGCTTCCCACAGTGAACTTGCCACTGGTATGATCTTGAACTGGTTGTCCTCCTTTCTAAGATTTGGTGTTCTCATTATAAAATGGAGGTCTCATAATTATACCTTCCGTATATTTGTTATTACATCTACAGTGTTTTGCAAGGCTTTTGATACAATAAATGGCAAATAAGTGTTACTTATTTGACAAGCATATATGTATAGTACTTGCAGTGTGCCAGGCACTATGCTAAGAACTTTACATGCAGCAACTCATTTAGTCCTCAGAGCAGCCCTTGAGGAAAGTATTATTATTACCCCCACCTATCGAATTAGGAAATTGAGACACAGAAAAATTAAATAATTTGCTGAAAGTTGTACAAATAATAAATAACAGAGTTGGATTTTGAACACAGATAGTCTGGCTCCAAAGTTTGTACTATTAATCATTACGCCATTTTGCCTATGTACGTTTTTATTATCATGAAGTAAAAGCAAAACTATAGATACTAAAATAATCAGAAAAAGCAGACATTCTCTAGAGATATATGGTTGATGACAACCATGTGGGGAAAGGATGGTAGTGCTTACAGGATTTGGAGTCATATAGTTTGAACTGGATATCAGTACCTATATGGCCTTGCATAAATTACTTAGTGTCTCTGGGCATGAATTTCAAAATCTGTAAAAGAGGTTAAAAGTACCTCCCTTTCAGACTCACGGAGAGGATTATTGACAATACTACACGTAAAGCAGCACGATAGTACATTGTCAACAAATGCTCGTTTCCCTTCGCCTTGTTACTGTTTAAAACACTGTTTTAAAATAGGGCAGAACACATTCAAATGATCACATCCTGATATCTGCCTCATGATTAATGGACCATCTTTTGATTACCATTAGCAAAATAAAATTGATGCATGGTATCTAAGTGACTTAACAGACTATCTCTACTACATAACTCAAAGTTCCTGAAAAATACGGAATTTACAGGGTATGTACTTGTATCATCTCAGTGGTCCCTCTTGGAACTTGAATACCCAGCATAAACAGCAAGCATGTGATTCTTGGTGGCACTGTTCACTTGACAAATATAGCAGACATTACAAAATATCCACTGGCAGAGTTCTAGGACTTAACAGCATCCAAAACAAATACACACCATCCGCTCTTTGTGGAGTTTTGGGATCCTATAAAAACTGAAACAGTAGACACTGCATCAATATACAATCTCACTTTAGCATTGCAACTGGAGAGACACTGGAATACACTCTCTGAAGCAAAAGAAAGGGAGAATTAGCCAATAAATATAGCTAAGTTGTCTGCAGTAGATCCAAACTAGGAGTGTGGTGTTAGCTAAAGCTGGGGACAGATCATCAAGGAATCTCAACTCAAGTGTCATGACCTGTGAATCTCCCAGTCACATGGAACAAAAAGCCTTTCCCAAATGCGGCAAGAAGCTGAGGGAAAATGAGTGATCTTCATGACGTGTTTTACATTGATCATGTTAACAGGTAATTTCACAGACTGAGCTGTGACAATTAGTAAAGTTCTGTATATGGAAATCACGGTCCAAATTGTAAAGTTGTCATGGAAAGAACACAGGCTTTGGAGCCAGGTGGGTGTTGGTTTCCTGACTCCTCCCATTATCATGAAGGTAAGCTTGAGCAAAATGTTATATTTAAACCCTTTAAGTCTCAGTTTTCTTCAGCTGTAAAACCAAATTTTAAAAAACCTTAACCTGGCAGCATTGTTAGAAAGATTACAGATTCAGTATGCAAAGGGCACATATCAGGCACCCATTACACCATGGCAGTTGCTGCTATTACCATTATCATTATTATAAATAAATCAATAATAAAAAGTGGACATCCTTGAAACATCAATAAACAATATTTCCTGTGACAAGATCTCAAAAAACATCACCAACAATACCATCTTCAAAAACAAAAGTCACAATTAAAATGGAACACTAAAACTCATGGGGTTTTAGTCAAATAACTCAAAAGAGGCAGGAAAGAGGAAACAAAGAAACAGCAGACATAGAAGACAAATAAAAAGCAAGTACTAAGATAGTGAAACTAAGTTCAAACATGTTAATAATTGCATTAATAGTGAATGACCTAAACCAATCAAAAAACAGTGACTGTTAAAAGGGAAAATAAGACTCAGCTATATACTGTCCATGAGACGCTCACTTCAAACATTATGGTATAGATAGGTTAAAAGTAGGAGAATAAAAAAGGACATGCCACATGAATATTGAAAAAAAAGGGTGAACTGGCTCTGCTAGTATCAAGTAACTTTTTTTTAAAAAAATTATTTTGGATTCAGTGGGTACACATGCATATCTATTACTTGGGCATGTTGTGTAGTAACGGGGATTGGGTCTCAGGTGGCCCCGTCCCCGATAATGAACGTTGTGCCTGTAGGTACTTTCTGAGCCCTAGCTCCCCTCCTGCCTCCCCCTTAATAGTGCTTCCGGCGTCTGTTACTTCCATTCTTGTGACTGTTCAGTTCCCACATGAGTGAGAACATGCAGTGTTTGGTTTTCTGTTTCTGAGTCAGTTGACTTAGAATGATGATCTCCAGCTCCATTTCTGTTGCTGCAAAGGACATGATTTCATTCCTTTTGATGACTGTGTAGTAACCAGTGGTGTACACCTACCACATTTTCATTATCCATTGATCAACTGATGGGCGTTTATGTTGATTCCACATCTTTGCGACTGTGAACTGTGCTGTAAAGAACATGCAGGCACAGGTGTCTCTGTTCCTTAGGGTAAGGTAACTCAAATGGTAACTCTAATTTTAGTTCTTTGAGTAATCTCCATTTTGCTTTCCATAGAGGTTGGACTAACTCCTACCAACAGTGTCTAAGTGTTCCTTTTTCTTGGTATCCATGCCAGCATCTACTGTTTTTTCATCTTTAAATAATGACCTTTCTGACTGGTGTGAGGTGATATCTCACTGTGGTTTAATTTGCGTTTCCCTGATGATGAGTGGTGTTGACCACTTTTTCGTATGCTTGTTGGTCATTTGTAAGTCTTCTTTGGAGAGATGTCTGTTCATGTCCTTTGCACACTTTTTAATGGGGTTATTGCTTTTCTCTTGCTGAATTGTTTGTGGTTTTTGTAGATTCTGGATATTAATCCTTTGTCAGTTGTAAAGTTTGTGAATATCTTCTCCCATTCTGTAGTTTGCCTATTTTCTCTGTTGACTATTTCTTTTGCTGTGCAGAAGACTTTTAGTTTAATTAAGTCCCACTTATTCATTTGCTTTGGGGGTTTTAGTCATAAATTAGCCAAACATTCTTTACCTAGACAAATGTTCATGAGAGATTTTTCTAGGTTTTCGTCTAGGATTTTTATGGTTTTAGGTCTGACATTTATGTCTTTAATCCATCTTAAGTTAATGTTTGTATATAGAAAGAGATAGGGATCAAGTTTCATTTTTCTGCATGTAGCTATCCAATTTTCCCAGTACCATTTGTAGAATAGGGTGTACTTTCCCAGTGTATATTTTCATCTGTTTTGTCTGAGATCACTTGGCTGCAGGTATTTTGGGTTATTTCTGGATTCTCTATTCTGTTCCATTGGTCCATATGTCTGCTCCTGTACCAGTACCATGCTGTTTTGGTAACTACAACCTTGAAGTATAATTTGAAGTCAGGTAATGTGAAGCCTCCAGTTTTGTTCTTTGTTGTTTTTTTTTTTCTTTTGAGTTAGAGTCTCACTCTGTCACCCAGGCTGGAGTGCAGTGGCACACTCATGGCCACCACAGCCTCAGCCTGTTGGGCTCAGGCAATCCTTCCACCACAGCCTTCCAAGTAGCTGGAACTACAGGCACACGCTACCACACTGGCTTATTTTTTTATTTAGTGTAGAGGTGAGGTCTTAGGTTGCCAGGATGGTCTCGAACCCCTGAGCTCAGAAATCCTCTCTCCTCAGCCTCCCAAAATGCTAGGATTACAGACTTGAGCCACCATGCACAGCCCAGCTTTGATCTTTTTGCTTAGGATTGCTTTGGCTATTCTGGCTCTTTTTTAGTTCCATGTGAATTTTTTAGTTCCATGTGAATTTTTTTCTAGTTCTATGAAAAATGACATTGGTAGCTGATAGGAATTACATTGCATCTGTAGATTACTTTGGGTAATATGGTCATTTTAATAATGTTGATTCTTCCAATCCACGAACATGGGATTTTTCTCCATTCATTTGTGTCCTCTGCAATTTCTTTCATCAGAGTTTTGTAGTTCTTGTAGAGATCTTTTGCCTTTTTGGTTAAATATATTCCTGGGTATTTTAGCTTTTTGAATGCCATTGTAAATGAAATTGAGTTCTTAATTTGATTCTCAACTTTGTCATTATTGGTATATAGCAGTGCTATTACTGATTTATGTGTGTTGATTTTGTATTCTGAAACTTTACTGAATTCATTTATCAAGTACAGGGGACTTTTAGAGGAGTCTTTAGAGTTTTCTGGGTATAAGATCATATAGTCAACATCCAGAGATGGTTTGATTTCTTCTTTTCCAATTTGGATACCCTTCAACTTCTCTTGCCTGATTGCTCTGGCTAGGACTTCCAGTACCATGTTGAATAGTAGTGGTAAAAGTGGGCCTTCTTGCCTTGTTCTTGTTCTGAGGGGGAATGTGTTCAACTTTTCCCTGTTCAGAACAACATTGGTTGTGGGTTTGTTGTATATAGCTTTTATTATTTTGAAGAATGTGCCCTCTATGTGCATTTTGCTGAGGGTTTTTGTCATGGAGGTATACTGGATTTTATTAAACACGCTTTCCGTGTATATTGAAATGATCTCATGATTTTTGTTTTTAATTCTGTTTATGTAATGGATCGCATTTATTGACTTGCATATGTTGAATCACTCTTGCATTCCTGGGATGAAATCCACTTGGCCATGGTGGATTCTTATTTTTTAATGTGCTGTTGAATTCAGTTTACTAATATTTTGTTGAAGATTTTTGCATCTGTGTTCATAAGGGAGATTGGTCTGTAGTTTTCTTTTTTGTTGTGTCTTTTCCTGGCTTTGGTATCAGAGTGATATTTGCCCTGTAGAATGAGTTAGGGAGAATTCCCTCCTCTTCAATCCTGTGGAATCGCTTTAGTAAAATTAGTATAAGTCCCTCTTTAAAGGTCTGGTAGAATTCAGTTGTGAGTCTATCGGGTCCTGGACTTTTTTTTTGTTGGGAGACTTTCAATTACTGTTTCAATCTTGCTACTCATGATTGGTCTGTTCAAGGTTCCTATTTCTTCCTGATTTGAGGTTAGGGGGTTGTATGTTTCCAAGAATGTATCCATTTCCTCTAGATTGTCTAGTTTGTTTGCATAAAGGTATTCATAATAGTCTTACATGATCTTTTGAATTTCTGTCATATTAGTTGTAATTTCTTTTTCATTTCTGGTTGAGCTGATTTGTGTCTTCTCTCCTCATTTCTTAATTAGTCTAGATAGTGGTCTATCAATTTTATTTATCTTTTCAAAGAACCAAATTTTTGTTTCATTGATCTTTTGTATATTTTTATTTAAATTTTATTTAGTTCTGCTCTGATTTTTATTCTTTCTTTTCTTCTGCTAGCTTTGGTTTGTTCGTGTTTTTCTAGTTCCTTGAGGTATGATGTTAGATTATCAATGTGTGATCTTTCAGTCTTATTAGTATAGGACTTAAGTGCTATAAATTTTCCTCTGAGCACTGATTTGGTTGTGTCCCAGAGGTTTTGATAACTGGCTTCTTTGCTGTCATTCATTTCAAGGAATTTTTAAATTTCCATCTTGATTTCACTGTTGACCCAAAGATCATTCAGGGGAAAATTGTTTAACTTCCATCTCTTTTTTTTGGTTTCATGAGTTCTTCTTGGAGTTAATTTTTAGCTTTATTCCACTGTGGTCTGAGATGGTGCTTGATATATTTTCTATTTTTTTTTTAATGTATTGAGACTTGATTTATTGCCTATCATATAGTCTATCCCAGAGAATTTTTCATGTGCTGATAAAAGAAATGTATATTTTGTAGTTTGGGGATGAAATGTGTTGTAGATGTCTGTTAGTTCCATTTCTTCTAGGGACCTGTTTAACTCCAATGTTTCTTTGCTGACTTTCTGCCTTGATGATCTGTCTATTGCTGTCAGTGGAGTGTTGAAGTCTCCACTATTTTTGTATTGCTGTCTATCACCTTTTTTAAGTCTAGTAGAATTTGTTTTATAAGTCAGGGGTTCTGGGGTTAGACGCACATATATATATTTTAAATTGTTATGTCCCCCCATTGAATTGATCTCTTTCTCATTATATAATAGCCATCTTTGTTCTTTTTTATTGTTGTTAAAGTCTGTTTTATCTAATATGAGAATGTCTCCTCCTGCTCATTTTTGGTATCCATTTGCTATGCAATATTTTTCCCCAATCCTTCACCTTGAGTCTATCGGAGTCTTTGTGAGTTAAGTGGGTCTCTTCAGCAAATATTTGGGTTGTGTTTTCCATTCTTCCAGTCTATATCTTTTTAGTGGAACATGGAGACCACTTATATTCAGAGTTAATAATGATATGTAAGGTACTATTTTACTCATCATATTGGTTATTATCTTGTTGCATTATTTATTTTCTCTATCATGTTGGTGTTCCATAAAACCTGTGGAATTTATTATTTCCAACACTTTTCTGACCTTTTGTTTCAGTATTTTGGACTCCTTTGATATTTCTTATAGAACTAGTCTAGTGGTGACAATTCCCTCAGCAATTACCTGTCTGCAAAGGACTTCATTTCTCCTTCATTTATGAAACTTGGTTTTGTGGAATACAAAATTCTTGGCTGACAGTTATTCTGTTTGAGGAGATTGAAAATGGAGCCACAATCCCTTGTGTTTTGTAGGGTTTCTTCTGTGAAGTTTGCTGTTAGTCTGATAGGTTTACCTTTGTAAGTTATATGATGCTTTTGTCTCACTTAAAATTATTTCCTTCACATTAATTTTGCGTAGTCTGATGATTGTATGCCTTGGGGACATACTTTTTGCAATGAATCTTCTGTGGGAGTTCTTTGGACTTCTTGTATCTGGATGTTTAGATCTCTGGCAAGGCCAGAGAAGTTTTCCTCTATTACTCCCTCAAATAGGTTTTCCAAACCTGTTGCTTTTTCTTCTTCCTCGGGAACATCTATGATTCTTAGGTTTGGACATTTTATATAATCTCATATTTCTTAGAGGCTTTGTTCCATTCTCTTTATTCTTTTTTTCTTTATTGTTGTCTGATTGGGCTAATTCAAAAGCCATGTCTTCAGGTTCTGAAATTCTTTCTTCTGCTTGTTCTAGTCTTCTGTTAAAACATAATTTCACTGAATTATGTACTTTCTTTCATTTCCAGAATTTCATCTAGGTTTTTTTAAGGTGTCTATCTCTTCACATAATTTTTTATTCATATCTTGAATAGTTTTTTAATTTTTTTGTGTTGGTTTTCAGTTTACTCCTGAAGTTTCTTGAATAATTTTATCAAACTTTGTAATTCTATGTCTGGAAGTTCAACAATTCCAGTTTGTTTAGGGTTTGTTGCTGAAGAGTTGGTGTGTGAAAGGTGGTACCTATAGAAACCTACAAGAGCCAGGCTCAGTGGCTCAGCCTGTAATCCCACGCTTTGGGAGGCTGAGGTGATTGGATTGCCTGAGCCTGCAGGTTCGAGACCCACCTGGGCAACTTGGTGAGACCTCATCTCTACAGTAAATCAAAAAATTAGCCGGGCATGGTAGTTCCAGCTACTGGAAGGCTGAGGCGGAAGGATCACTGGAGCCCAGCAGGTCGAGGCTGCAGTGGCCGGGTGACAGTCTGTGTGACAGAGTGAGACTCCAACTCAAAAAAAAATAAAAATAAAAATAAACCTAGAAAAAACTTAGCTTATTATTAGTTTAGTCTTTTTGCCTCCATGCCCGGCTAGTTTTTTGATTTATTGTAGAGATGAGCATTAGAAAGCATTCATTCTATTGCAGGACAAGCTGCAGCCTATCCCATCCCGTGCCCCCCCCCCCAGCAAACCC